>NW_025535179.1:0-5000 GCF_020615455.1 Coregonus clupeaformis | reverse complement strand
GTGGGCCCAGGGCCTATAACCATGTAACCTGCTGTTATCATTCCAAAGTGTTGTAATATCCTATGGGTGATAGTGGGCCCAGGGCCTATAACCATGTAACCTGCTGTTATCATTCCAAAGTGTTGTAATATCCTATGGGTGATAGTGGACCCAGGGCCTATAACCATGTAACCTACTGTTATCATTCCAAAGTGTTGTAATATCCTATGGTGATAGTGGGCCCAGGGCCTATAACCATGTAACCTACTGTTATCATTCCAAAGTGTTGTAATATCCTATGGTGATAGTGGGCCCAGGGCCTATAACCATGTAACCTGCTGTTATCATTCCAAAGTGTTGTAATATCCTATGGGTGATAGTGGGCCCAGGGCCTATAACCATGTAACCTGCTGTTATCATTCCAAAGTGTTGTAATATCCTATGGGTGATAGTGGGCCCAGGGCCTATAACCATGTAACCTGCTGTTATGGAGGAAAATAAAATAACCATCTATTGTGTTGTTGACTTTATGTTTTGTTTTACCCCATATATAAAACTCTGTGTTGTTGTTTTTATCGCACTGCTTTGCTTTATCTTGGCCAGGTCGCAGTTGTAAATGAGAACTTGTTCTCAACTGGTTTCTTACCTGGTTAAATAAAGGTGAAATAAAAAAATAAAATAAAATAAATAACCGTTTAAAAATAGATATGTACACTATACAGTGAGGGAAAAAAGTATTTGATCCCCTGCTGATTTTGTACGTTTGCCCACTGACAAAGACATGATCAGTCTATAATTTTAATGGTAGGTTTATTTGAAGAGTGAGAGACAGAATAAGAACAAAATCAGAAAATGCATATATATATATATATATATATATATATATATATATATATATATATATATATATATATATATATATATATATATATATATATAATATACCCTGAGGTATCCTCACGACAGCGTTACTCCCATGTCCCTGGTGGTTAATGTCTGGTGCATATATATATATATAACCCTGAGGGTATCCTAAGGACAGCATTACTCCCATGTCCCTGGTGGTTAAATGTCTGGTGCATATATATATAACCCTGAGGTATCCTAACGACAGCGTTACTCCCATGTCCCTGGTGGTTAAATGTCTGGTGCATATATATATAACCTGAGGTATCCTAACGACAGCATTACTCCCATGTCCCTGGTGGTTAAATGTCTGGTGCATATATATATATATAACCCTGAGGTCTCCCTAAGGACAGCATTACTCCCATGTCCCTGGTGGTTAAATGTCTGGTGCATATATATATAACCCTGAGGTCTCCTAAGGACAGCATTACTCCCATGTCCCTGGTGGTTAAATGTCTGGTGCATATATATATATATATAACCCTGAGGTCTCCCTAAGGACAGCATTACTCCCATGTCCCTGGTGGTTAAATGTCTGGTGCATATATATATAACCCTGAGGTCTCCCTAACGACAGCATTACTCCCATGTCCCTGGTGGTTAAATGTCTGGTGCATATATATATATATAACCCTGAGGTCTCCCTAAGGACAGCATTACTCCCATGTCCCTGGTGGTTAAATGTCTGGTGCATATATATATAACCCTGAGGTATCCTAACGACAGCATTACTCCCATGTCCCTGGTGGTTAAATGTCTGGTGGATATATATATATATAACCCCGAGGTCTCCTAAGGACAGCATTACTCCCATGTCCCTGGTGGTTAAATGTCTGGTGGATATATATATATATAACCCTGAGGTCTCCTAAGGACAGCATTACTCCCATGTCCCTGGTGGTTAAATGTCTGGTGGATATATATATATATAACCCTGAGGTCTCCTAAGGGACAGCATTACTCCCATGTCCCTGGTGGTTAAATGTCTGGTGGATATATATATATATAACCCTGAGGTCTCCTAAGGACAGCATTACTCCCATGTCCCTGGTGGTTAAATGTCTGGTGGATATATATATATATAACCCTGAGGTCTCCTAAGGACAGCATTACTCCCATGTCCCTGGTGGTTAAATGTCTGGTGGATATATATATATATAACCCTGAGGTCTCCTAAGGACAGCGTTACTCCCATGTCCCTGGTGGTTAAATGTCTGGTGCATATATATATAACCCTGAGGTATCCTAACGACAGCATTACTCCCATGTCCCTGGTGGTTAAATGTCTGGTGGATATATATACAGTGGGGAAAAAAAGTATTTAGTCAGCCACCAATTGTGCAAGTTCTCCCACTTAAAAAGATGAGAGAGGCCTGTAATTTTCATCATAGGTACACGTCAACTATGACAGACAAATTGAGGGGAAAAAATCCAGAAAATCACATTGTAGGATTTTTAATGAATTTATTGCAAATTATGGTGGAAAAATAAGTATTTGGTCACCTACAAACAAGCAAGATTTCTGGCAATCACAGACCTGTAACTTCTTCTTTAAGAGGCTCCTCTGTCCTCCACTCGTTACCTGTATTAATGGCACCTGTTTGAACTTGTTATCAGTATAAAAAGACACCTGTCCACAACCTCAAACAGTCACACTCCAAACTCAACTATGGCCAAGACCAAAGAGCTGTGAAAGGACACCAGAAACAAAATTGTAGACCTGCACCAGGCTGGGAAGACTGAATCTGCAATAGGTAAGCAGCTTGGTTTGAAGAAATCAACTGTGGGAGCAATTATTAGGAAATGGAAGACATACAAGACCACTGATAATCTCCCCTTGATCTGGGGCTCCACGCGAAGATCTCACCCCGTGGGGTCAAAATGATCACAAGAACGGTGAGCAAAAATCCCAGAACCACACGGGGGGACCTAGTGAATGACCTGCAGAGAGCTGGGACCAAAGTAACAAAGCCTACCATCAGTAACACACTACGCGCCAGGGACTCAAATCCTGCAGTGCCAGACGTGTCCCCCTGCTTAAGCCAGTACATGTCCAGGCCCGTCTGAAGTTTGCTAGAGTGCATTTGGATGATCCAGAAGAGGATTGGGAGAATGTCATATGGTCAGATGAAACCAAAATAGAACTTTTTGGTAAAAACTCAACTCGTCGTGTTTGGAGGACAAAGAATGCTGAGTTGCATCCAAAGAACACCATACCTACTGTGAAGCATGGGGGTGGAAACATCATGCTTTGGGGCTGTTTTTCTGCAAAGGGACCAGGACGACTGATCCGTGTAAAGGAAAGAATGAATGGGGCCATGTATCGTGGGAGATTTTGAGTGAAAACTTCCTTCCATCAGCAAGGGCATTGAAGATGAAACGTGGCTGGGTCTTTCAGCATGACAATGATCCCAAACACACCGCCCGGGTAACGAAGGAGTGGCTTCGTAAGAAGCATTTCAAGGTCCTGAGTGGCCTAGCCAGTCTCCAGATCTCAACCCCCATATACAATCTTTGGATGGAGTTGAAAGTCTGTGTTGCCCAGGGACAGCCCCAAAACATCACTGCTCTAGAGGGAGATCTGCATGGAGGAATGGGCCAAAATACCAGCAACAGTGTGTGAAAACCTTGTGAAGACTTACAGAGAAAAAACATTTGACCTGTGTCATTGCCAACAAAGGGTATATAACAAAATATTGAGAAACTTTTGTTATTGACCAAATACTTATTTTCCACCATAATTTGCAAATAAATTCATTAAAAATCCTACAATGTGATTTTCTGGATTTTTTTTTCTCATTTTGTCTGTCATAGTTGACGTGTACCTATGATGAATATTACAGGCCTCTCTCATCTTTTTAAGTGGGAGAAGTTGCACAATTGGTGGCTGACTAAATACTTTTTTTCCCCACTGTATATATAACCCCGAGGTCTCCTAAGGACAGCATTACTCCCATGTCCCTGGTGGTTAAATGTCTGGTGGATATATATATATAACCCTGAGGTCTCCTAAGGACAGCATTACTCCCATGTCCCTGGTGGTTAAATGTCTGGCATATATATATATAACCCCGAGGTATCCTAATCGACAGCATTACTCCCATGTCCCTGGTGGTTAAATGTCTGGTGCATATATATATAACCCTGAGGTCTCCTAAGGACAGCATTACTCCCATGTCCCTGGTGGTTAAATGTCTGGTGGATATATATATATAACCCTGAGGTCTCCCCTAAGGACAGCATTACTCCCATGTCCCTGGTGGTTAAATATCTGGTGCATATATATATATATAACCCTGAGGTATCCTAACGACAGCATTACTCCCATGTCCCTGGTGGTTAAATGTCTGAGTGCATATATATATATATAAACCCTGAGGTCTCCCTCACGACAGCATTACTCCCATGTCCCTGGTGGTTAAATGTCTGGTGCATATATATATATATATATATAACCCTGAGGTCTCCTAAGGACAGCATTACTCCCATGTCCCTGGTGGTTAAATGTCTGGTGGATATATATATAACCCTGAGGTCTCCTAAGGACAGCATTACTCCCATGTCCCTGGTGGTTAAATGTCTGGTGGATATATATATATATAACCCTGAGGTCTCCTAAGGACAGCATTACTCCCATGTCCCTGGTGGTTAAATGTCTGGTGCATATATATATATAACCCTGAGGTATCCTCACGACAGCGTTACTCCCATGTCCCTGGTGGTTAAATGTCTGGTGGATATATATATATATAACCCTGAGGTATCTAAGGACAGCGATTACTCCCATGTCCCTGGTGGTTAAATGTCTGGTGCATATATATATATAACCCTGAGGTCTCCTAACGACAGCATTACTCCCATGTCCCTGGTGGTTAAATGTCTGGTGGATATATATATATATAACCCTGAGGTATCCTAAGGACAGCGTTACTCCCATGTCCCTGGTGGTTAAATGTCTGGTGGATATATATATATATAACCCTGAGGTCTCCTAAGGACAGCATTACTCCCATGTCCCTGGTGGTTAAATGTCTGGTGCATATATATATATAACCCTGAGGTCTCCCTAAGGACAGCATTACCCCATGTCCCTGGTGGTTAAATGTCTGGTG
>NW_025535178.1:0-114521 GCF_020615455.1 Coregonus clupeaformis | reverse complement strand
AATTGTACAGCATTGGATTGGTGTTGGCATGGGGTAGAGGGAGTTTACATATACCAGTCATTTCCTTTTAAATCCATGAAGGAAGTGGACAAGTTCAAACTTAGAAAGGAGGATAATAGTTCCACACCCCATGTGACCTGATAACTACAGGAATGGAACCATATTGAGGTTGTCTGCTTTCTATACGGTTTGAGGGGAGAGAGAGAGAGAGAGAGAGAGAGAGAGAGAGAGAGAGAGAGAGAGAGAGAGAGAGAGAGAGACAGATAGAGACAGATGAGAGAGAGAGAGACAGAGAGAGAGAGAGAGAGAGAGAGAGAGAGAGAGAGAGAGAGAGAGAGAGAGAGAGAGAGAGAGAGAAGGAGAGCGAAGAGAGACGGGACATCGGGTAAAGTTCTGGAGATGAGGGAATATGTGTGCAGAAAGAAACCCTCCAGTATGGTTAACCACAGTTAGGCCCAGTATGGACTATCAATACAAGTGACCATTTAGAATGTAACCCAGTTCAATGGGTCTTAACAGAACTGGGGGATGTCAGCCATGAAGTTGTCTAAACACAACTGGAATATAATTTGTTTCTGATTCATTGTTAATGGATTTTCCATTAGGAACACAGGGGAAAAACCTAACAACAACAACACACATAACACACAACCAATAAAAACAAAGGGGGAGGAAACCACTAAAGTCATTACCATATTGTCATTTTCTCTTGACAGGGATAAAACATGTTAAATCTAGAAGACTACTTTAGATCTGGTCAGAAGAAGCCTAGTGCACTACGTAGGGGACAGGGAGAGATTTGGGACAGAGAGAGTAACTCCCCTGGGTATGAATTGTCTCTCTATCTTATCTGTCTTCTATATGATGTTCTCCTCTCCTCCTCTCTTCTCTCCTCTATTCACTCTATTCTATCATCCACACCACATGCCAGCTTCAACACAATCCATTTACAAGTTAAAGACACACCTTGGAATAAATAGCAAAGGAAAACTACTACTAGATGGATTTTTTATTTCCCATCACCATGAATCATATTTAATAACTGAACAGTAGCAGACATAACTTCATCTGTTCCTGACTCTGGGTAGTGGATTAAAAAGACCATCAATCTCCAATGATATTAAAGTACAATTCTGAACATTACTGATATACTGAGTGACAAGTCAAGATATGTGCTGTTTTTATTGTTTGGTTAATAGCACCACCTATTGGACAGGTTTAATGTTGCTTGACTGAGCAGTATGGGAGAATAAAAGATGCCAAACTTAGGGTCGGTTTCCCGGACATCTCCATTGAACATGCTTTTTAGTCTAGGACTAGGCTTCATCTGTGTCCGGGAAACCAGCCCATATAGTTCAATTAGCAAGTAAGTAACACTACCTGTTCCATGATACTGAGGAAAATTACATTGAGACAGAGAACCAATTGAGAAAACATTTAAATGGTTCTGAATGAAAACCAACATTAACAGCAAACATCATGATTAATGTAAATGTAGCCAATTAAAACATTGCATTTGATAAAAATACGTTAAGTTTTAATTAAACTCTGAAGATTAAATCAGTCAGACAAAAATAATACAGAAAAACAGAGTATTATATCTGAGGACCATCACCACCAGCATGACTAGTATCTATGTGGACCCTACTACAGTTTAACCAGCTCAGCTATAGACTACACGAGCATGACTAGTATCTATGTGGACCCTACTACAGTTTAACCAGCTCAGCTATAGACTACACCAGCATGACTAGTATCTATGTGGACCCTACTACAGTTTAACCAGCTCAGCTATAGACTACACCAGCATGACTAGTATCTATGTGGACCCTACTACAGTTTAACCAGCTCAATAGTACCAAAGAGATTAAACCCAGGATAGAGGGGCTGAGTGAATGTGGTCTGGAGTCTGTGGAGGAGGGTCATTGTGTCAGAGACACTGTAGAAGGACAGAGTACCTGCCTTGTGATCCAGGTCCACTCCTACTCTGGAGGACTGAGGGCCTGATACTTTAGTCCTAACATTATTGTGTCTGAACCAATAACTACCTCTACGACACTGTAAACTCCAGGACTTGTTATTGTGTCCAAATCCACCACCTGTCTCTGTTCTGCTGATGTCTTTATATGAGACTGCTGTATCACACCACCCACTCCACTCCACCTCCCAGTAACAGCGTCCAGACAGACCCTCTCTACACAGAACCATCAAGTTGTTTGTGAATCTGTCTGGATGAACACGATATGGTTGTTCTTGGTCTGTATAGGTCACCTTTCTGTTCCCTTCAGACAGAGAGAGGAGTGTGTGTGCTGTGTTTGGGTCCAGTGTGAGCTGACAGGAATCTGGGAGAAGAGCAGAGCAGAGACCAATGAGGGGAGTTAGAACAATAAGTTAAGTCAGATACTGTATCTACCCTGTCTTTGATTAGAGCACAGCAGAGATCAAATCAGAGAAATATGAGGAGTCAGATAGATACCCAGTCTTTGATTAGATCTACTATTGCTATATATTTCTAGAGGGATTGTTAGGAGTGTCAGTAAAAAGAGACTGTTAGTTACTTCAGAATAAAGAGACTCACATTGTAACAACTGTTCTCTGGTCTTGGGCTCTGGAGGCAGTACAACATCCACTATATTCACTACAGACACACAAACACATTCACAGAGAGAGGGAATGTTATCATCATACCATATTCCACATGTATATGACTAGTAGGGAACTTTCAATGGTCTAAAGTTGATGTTCTTATTATTTTCAACACACCTGTAGTGGAGATCTTGGTCCATTCTCCTTTAAGGACGTCTTCTAGTTTCTCACTCAGTTCAGACACAGTCTTACTCACATCTCCAAAGTACTGAAGAGGACGGACAACGATGCTGGGTAAGTCTGAAGATACACTGGTACCGGAGAGAGACTGATAACTCTGGAGACAGAGAGAGAGAGAGAGAGGGAGAGGGAGAGAGAGAGAGAGAGAGAGAGAGAGAGAGAGAGAGAGAGAGAGAGAGAGAGAGAGAGAGAGAGAGAGAGAGAGAGAGAGAGAGAGAGAGAGCGAGAGAGAGAGAGAGAACAGAACCAAATGATTGAGAGTTTCACATTGAGTTTTAGTTTCATTTCACATGTATCAAGGCAGTTTAGTTACCTGGAGGAAATGGATGTGATCCTCTGTGTGTGAGAGCTGCTCCAGCTCAGTGCTTCTCTTCCTCAGCTCAGCTATCTCCTGCTCCAGTTGCTCCAGGAGTCCTTCAGCTTGACTCACTTGAGCCTTCTCTTGGGCTCTGATCAGCTACTTCACCTCAGAGCGCCTTCTCTCAATGGAGCGGATCAGCTCAGTAAAGATCTTATCACTGTCCTCCACTGCTGCCTGTGCAGAGCTCTGTTAAGAGAGAGAGAGACTGACTTGTCTTACTTTAATGAGCCATCCTCATTACACTAACATCCCCCCCTCCTAAAAACACATTGCATGCCACCACAACCTCCATACAATCACATTATCCAGTACCCAACACCACAGTACAATACACCAACCAGCACCACATTCCAACCGTCCATCCAACCCCTCCTCTCCAGCCGTACAGACAGCCCCCCTGAGCCCCCATACCTCCTGAAACATCTCCACACTGTTGATCATTTTGTACAACTCAAACTCAACCCTAAGGCGTCAACAGTAATGGCATTACACTGGCAACACAGAAAAAACATGATGAACAGTCTGTCATTGCAGAAAACGGACACCCCTCCCCAACTCCCAGGTCAACCCGAGCCAACCAGCTATTGGTATCCAGGGCTCCATGTAATACCCTCCACTGGAGGACCCCTGACCTTTCCAGCATTGGGAGCTTATAGAGCACCCTCCACCTATACCCTGCCATGCTCTCAGCCCCCACAACCCCCTGCCACTGATGCCCCTTCACTCCTGCTAAGCTCCTGATGTGTCTAACCTTGACACTGAGGGTGTACAGCACCTTACCCCCCACCTCCTCAAACTCCCCCAGGCTCAGAGTGTTAAAAGTCAGTAAGTCCTCTGGACTCTCCTGCCAGTCCCCAGTCTCTGCTGTCACTTGCAGTGGTGGAAACGGTGGTGGCCCCTCCTTAGGCTGCTCCAGCCCTAAGTACTGCAGCATAGAAATCAGAGACCCCTGCTGTATTGAGTCTCTCCTGCCCCATGATGAAGAGCTGCTGATCCAGCCCCAAACCACCAACCCTACTCAACAGAGCACATGCTGGTTCCCTCCAGCCCACCTCCGTACGGTACAGTAGCCTCTGTGCTGCTGAGTCAGAACGCTGCCACCCTGACCAGTAAAAATTCAATTCACAAGCAGACCCCTTGTACACCCTCAAACTATTCTCCAGGGCCTGTAGGTTCTGCTCATCCCTAACCAACACAGACGTCATCAGCGTATGCTGACACTGCTATGCCTGTCCCCAACCCTATGCCTGGCTCCCACACTCCCTGTAGCCTCCTGCGTAGCAGGCCCAGAAAGGGCTCAATAACAAGAGTGTATAGCTGCCCTGACAGAGGGCATCCCTGGTGAATGCCCCTCCCTACCCAGACTGGCCTACTGAGCCCTCCCCCCACCTTGACCATACATGAAGCCCCAGCATACAACATTTGAACACAGGCCACACAATTCTCCCCACAACCAAAACAACACATTGAACAGATATTCATGGTCCACCCTATCAAAGGCTTTCTCCTGATTATGAACAGATTGTTTGTGATTGAGCGTCCTGGTACACAGTACGTTTGGTCCTTGTGTACAATAGAGTCCAGGTGGGACTTCAGTCTGTTAACGAGGACCTTGGTAAAGACCTTAAAGACCTTAAAGACCTTGTGCTCCTGAGTGGCGCAGTGGTCTAAGGCACTGCATCGCAGTGCTAACTGTGCCGCTAGAGATCCTGGTTCGAATCCAGGCTCTGTCGCAGCCGGCCGCGACCAGGAGACTCATGGGCGGCGCACAATTGGCCCAGGGTAGGGGAGGGAATGGCCGGCAGGGATGTAGCTCAGTTGATAGAGCATGGCGTTTGCAATGCCAGGGTTGCCGGTTCGATTCCCACGGGGGGCCAGTATAAAAAAAAAAAAAGATGTATTCACTAACTGTAAGTCGCTCTGGATAAGAGCGTCTGCTAAATGACTAAAATGTAAAATGTAAAAAATGTTATAGTCCACACAGAGCAATGCCACAGGCCTCCAGTTCTTTAAGTCGCTCAAATCCCCTTTTTTGGGCAGTAGAGTCAAAGCCTCCCGTCTACAGCTTAGCGACAGCTCCCCCACCCCGACGCACTCACGCAACACACATCCTGTCCAATAATTTCCCAGACCTTTAAAAAAAAAAATCAGAGGCAGACCGTCTGAGAGACGGCAGCTGAGAGTTTGTGAAAGGCCAGGGAAATGTCAATTCTCTGTGACAGAGAGTTTGGAAAGGTCTGTGAGCAGAACCTGAGAACACCCAGGATCACAGAGTTCTGCCCTCTATAAATCAGAGTACAACTCCACAGTCGCATCTCCTCACAACAGAAGTTACCCACCCATCAGGCTCCCTCATATCCCCACAACAGAAGTTACCCACCCATCAGGCTCCCTCATCTCCCCACAACAGAAGTTACCCACCCATCAGGCTCCCTCATCTCCCCCACAACAGAAGTTACCCACCCATCAGGCTCCCTCATCTCCCCACAACAGAAGTTACCCGCCCATCAGGCTCCCTCATCTCCCCACAACAGAAGTTACCCACCCATCAGGCTCCCTCATCTCCCCACAACAGAAGTTACCCACCCATCAGGCTCCCTCATCTCCCCACAACAGAAGTTACCCGCCCATCAGACAAACGTAAAAAAAGGGATTTTCTTGGTTTCCCCACTCTGTTTTTCCAACCCCTCTGGTGAAACAGAGAACTGAGCCCTGTACTATAATATAATATAATGTGCCATTTTGCAGACGCTTTTATCCAAAGCGACTTACAGTCATGCGTGCATATATATATATATATATATATATATATATATATATATATATACAGTGGGGAAAAAAAGTATTTAGTCAGCCACCAATTGTGCAAGTTCTCCCACTTAAAAAGATGAGAGAGGCCTGTAATTTTCATCATAGGTGCACGTCAACTATGACAGACAAATTGAGAAAAAAAATCCAGAAAATCACATTGTAGGATTTTTAATGAATTTATTTGCAAATTATGGTGGAAAATAAGTATTTGGTCACCTACAAACAAGCAAGATTTCTGGCTCTCACAGACCTGTAACTTCTTCTTTGAAGAGGCTCCTCTGTCCTCCACTCGTTACCTGTATTAATGGCACCTGTTTGAACTTGTTATCAGTATAAAAGACACCTGTCCACAACCTCAAACAGTCACACTCCAAACTCCACTATGGCCAAGACCAAAGAGCTGTCAAAGGACACCAGAAACAAAATTGTAGACCTGCACCAGGCTGGGAAGACTGAATCTGCAATAGGTAAGCAGCTTGGTTTGAAGAAATCAACTGTGGGAGCAATTATTAGGAAATGGAAGACATACAAGACCACTGATAATCTCCCTCGATCTGGGGCTCCACACAAGATCTGACCCCGTGGGGTCAAAATGATCACAAGAACGGTGAGCAAAAATCCCAGAACCACACGGGGGACCTAGTGAATGACCTGCAGAGAGCTGGGATCAAAGTAACAAAGCCTACCATCAGTAACACACTACGCCGCCAGGGACTCAAATCCTGCAGTGCCAGACGTGTCCCCCTGCTTAAGCCAGTACATGTCCAGGCCCGTCTGAAGTTTGCTAGAGTGCATTTGGATGATCCAGAAGAGGATTGGGAGAATGTCATATGGTCAGATGAAACCAAAATAGAACTTTTTTGGTAAAAACTCAACTCGTCGTGTTTGGAGGACAAAGAATGCTGAGTTGCATCCAAAGAACACCATACCTACTGTGAAGCATGGGGGTGGAAACATCATGCTTTGGGGCTGTTTTTCTGCAAAGGGACCAGGACGACTGATCCGTGTAAAGGAAAGAATGAATGGGGCCATGTATCGTGAGATTTTGAGTGAAAACCTCCTTCCATCAGCAAGGGCATTGAAGATGAAACGTGGCTGGGTCTTTCAGCATGACAATGATCCCAAACACACCGCCCGGGCAACGAAGGAGTGGCTTCGTAAGAAGCATTTCAAGGTCCTGGAGTGGCCTAGCCAGTCTCCAGATCTCAACCCCATAGAAAATCTTTGGAGAGAGTTGAAAGTCCGTGTTGCCCAGTGACAGCCCCAAAACATCACTGCTCTAGAGGAGATCTGCATGGAGGAATGGGCCAAAATACCAGCAACAGTGTGTGAAAACCTTGTGAAGACTTACAGAAAACGTTTGACCTGTGTCATTGCCAACAAAGGGTTTATAACAAAGTATTGAGAAACTTTTGTTATTGACCAAATACTTATTTTCCACCATAATTTGCAAATAAATTCATTAAAAATCCTACAATGTGATTTTCTGGATTTTTTTTCCTCATTTTGTCTGTCATAGTTGACATGTACATATGATGAAAATTACAGGCCTCTCTCATCTTTTTAAGTGGGAGAACTTGCACAATTGGTGGCTGACTAAATACTTTTTTTCCCCACTGTATATATATATATATATATATATTTTGTGTATGGGTGGTCCCGGGGATCGAACCCACTACCCTGGCGTTACAAGCGCCATGCTCTACCAGCTGAGCTACAGAGGACCAGGTGCAGACACATTTATGAAAGCAAAGACAAGGTCATTATTTGGGCTCTAAACACTAACAACCTACCCTTACACACCTCTTTTGCTACCCCTGCACTAAGATTTCTGCCATGGCATTTAAATGTTTTTGGTTTACATATTCCCCCAGTCTCTGCCACCGTTCATGTTAAGGAAGTCTAACCGTGAAATCTCCATAAGAGGTGGGAGGGAAATCACCACAAACAGAAACCAGTAGAGAAGCCCATAAAGCCGCCATGCCAGACAAAAACCATCCATTTAAGCAGATTCTGAAGACATGCCCTTAAGAACCCATGACCCATTTTCTCAGCCTATACCGCTTCCTGGGTGAGAGGACACTAAACCCCTCATTCTTCATCACGTGTTGTACTGACCTTACAAACCTTCCAGGATCAATCAAATAAGACTCCAGCAGAACCTTCTTTTTCCCCTTTAGTCTCCATCAGGAACCTAGAAAGTTCTCTCACCGTATATACTGGGCCCTCAGCCTGACTGGCTGTCAGCTCTGGATCCAATGAGCCGTCTGAAAACGAGACCGCCTTGTCCTCCGCTCCCGCAGACTCACCTCCCCCCTCTTCCTCTTCCTCCTCCTCCATTGGCACGGTACCGTCCTCCTCCTCCCCAGTCTCTGCCCCCCTGCACTTCCCCCCTGATCAGAGCCTCTTCCCCAATGACAGGCAATATTTCCTGGGATGAGCCCACCAAGCCTTCACCCACCGGAGTCTCTGTTACTACAGAAACCTGCCTCAGCTCATGTAGCCCAGCTGCAACCCTCCCCACCACCGGTTTCTCCACGGCCTGCGCACCACCACTTGGCCATGCACTACTACCGTGTAGCTCAGTTGGTAGAGCATGGGGCTTGCAACGCCAGGGTTGTGGGTTCGTTTCCCATGGGGGGAAAGTATGAAAATGTATGCACTCACTAACTGTAAGTCGCTCTGGATAAGAGCATCTGCTAAATGACTAAAATGTAAAAAATGTATTCTCCTCCCTCCTGGTACCCCCGCCATTTATTTTGCAATTCTGAGTAATCACTACTTTAGTAAGGATTAGTAAGGAAAAACACTTTATTCAGTACTACTGCAGTTGCTTAATAATTCCAATAGATGGCAGCATAAGACCATGAATGACATTTCAGAAGATTAGTTTAGTTCTCTCCCTGGATACACCACCACTCCCCCTCACAGGAAAACTCCTGCCTGAGCTTTTTACTGTCCCTTTCCACACTGCTAACGCAAGAGGAAGGACTGAAAACACATTACTGTGAAGTAATATAATGATGATTCATGTTTATTATTACCTGTTTTTATGGTCATGTTTTGAAATTATACTTCATTACTATAATGATTATCAATACGCCTGAACATTAATTCAGTCACCTCTGGTCGACAAAAACGTATTTTCCTAGTACATTAATTGTCAAATTCATCAACCAGCATCGAGCACTCTGCCTTCTCACGCAAGCGAGGGGCATGTTGAGGTAAATATGCTAACGCTGACGGTTGCATTATGTAATTTATTGGTGGGCTGGAAGATGCAGTGTTTTTTCTTTTCTATTCAGAGGCTATTTACTCCCAATATGAGATAATTTTCTATAGAAGGTTTTTATAATGAATGTTTACTAGGGTTGAGGTTAGCGCATCTGAGTAGGGATTATTTGGGTTCAATACCTGTCCTATCTATCAATCATATTGCTGCTTGTAGCCTATAACTGATGATCCCCACACTAGAAACACCGAAAACTATCTGTGCTAGCAAACCCTGTGTTCTACCCCTCCCCTGTGTAACCTTGAAGTTTGTTAAGAAACAAACACTTGTCTACGAAAAGAGACAACATGTTTAACGGATTCCGCTTGGCACCAAGCCGAGAGCACACGAAAACCACTTGCAAATTTACCAAAACTAACCAACTACTTGCGGTCTTTTCGTAAGTAATAAACGGAGGCAGATTAGCCACCACAACTCTTATCGAAAGAGGCGAAATCTGCACCAACACACCCCTCACAAAAATCCCACTAGCAACAAGACAAACCTTTTTCATTAACACAACCACCGCCTTGTTCATTCTGGATGCAGAGTGCAGATGTTCCGCTCCAACCTGTTTGCCGACCATGAGCAAAACTTCCTCCACACCTTTCTCCGGAACGCACCCGAAGCGACAGCGTTTCTTCTCCACTCGGTTGAGGCCATCACGCCGCCCTAACAAACTACCCCTACTCCCCCCTCAACTCTAAACGATAAACAGTGGAAACCAATAAACAAACCCTCCACCATCAGAAAATAAATTCAGAAAATACGCAAGAACCAAAAGAAAAAAGAATAGTAGCGCTCCTCACGAACCACAAAACTCTCACACAAGCAACTTCTTCTTCTATGATATAATGGCGGTCCACAAACCAACATTAAAGGTGCATGCCGCCACCTACTGTGCTGGAGTGTGTGGTCAATCACGGTTTCCAACATTTCTAAATCCTCCTACCTAACTCAGTACTTCTGAGAAAATAAAGAAGAGCCCTACTAACTTCTAATAGACCCTCCCCCCATCCCCAAAATCCCTTCCAACCCCCCCCCAACCCCATCCAACCTCAATGACCCTACACATCTTTCCCTCTCTTCAACATACTTACAACAATATAACAACACATGCTCCACCGTTTCATCGACGTACCCTCCAGACACAAATCATTCCCATGCTTGCCAACCAGATGTAATGACGAGATCAATGTACAATGTCCTAAGCACAATCGAGTAAACACCACCTCTTCCTTCCTAATCTGACTTTTGAATCTTGGTCCATCGACCTTTCTGTAAAACTGTCAACTATTCATATAAATGCCGGCCCTTGTGCTCAGAGTACAATCTCTTCTGCCACACATCTATCAAAATGGCTCTGATCTTACATTTGGCCTCACCTCTACCCAGTGGAACATTAATATCAATTATATCTAGTTTCAAAGCTCTTTTAGCTAACTGGTCTACAATTTCATTCCATTCCACACCCGAATGTGCTGGGACCCAGCAGAATCTCACTACTAAACCCATTCTCTCAATTCTCCATAATAACATTAATACCTTCAGTTCAACTGAGTATACTGACAGTTCATCTGTTAGTCTTCTACATATCTGCACATCAAATTCAGGAACGTAAACGCCTGCTCCAGTGAGCCCACTATCTGGGTCCTTGGATCCATCTGTGAAATAAAAAAGCATAAAAACTTCTACCAATGTAATTGTCAACCAGTTTCACTATATCACTGTCTTCTGACCAATCTTTCCTTTTCTCTACCAAGGTTAGATCAACAACAGGGTCTGGGAGTAACCATGGAGGAACATCCCCTATCACCACAGAAGGGCCAACCTCCAACTCCCTCAAACCACTCTCATCAGCCAGCTTTCCAACTGTCCAACCAAAACCACTGCCTTGTCTGCTAGTATATTCCCAACAGTCATCTAGAACAGTAGCAGTGGGATGCTCAACCTCACAGCCTTTCAACCCAATAAGATAATGACCATTTTTTACGCCGTACATACAAAGAAATCTCACCTGCCTCCACCAGTAAGGCACATACAGATGTTGATTTAAATGCACCAGTACATATCCTTAAAGCTATATACTGGATTCTGTCCAGCTTCTGAAGCCAAGTCTTTACCTCTGTTCCATAAACTGTACACCAGTAATCAATTGTCGTCCTGATCAGAGCTCTATAAATATCCATCAACAATTGTCTGTCAGCACCCTATTCATAACCAGAGACCCACACAACCAACTACCGCGAAAGTTAATGAATGAGAGAGACATGAACATCGTTACAATACTGTACATAGACATAATATAACGGTTCTTCTTCTTTGGAGTTTAACGGCGGTTGGCATCCAATTTGTTGCATTACCGCCACAACTGGACTGTAATATAAATCTATTTTACTTTGAGATACAAAATGGGAAAAGGGGAAAGGAACATTTAATTAAAAACCTTCCAACTAACCCTACACTCATTAAATACCCACTACCCCATTCCACTACTTTGACCCTATCTGCTCCTGCACCATGCCAACGGCCTGGGAGGACAGGAAACCACAACTCAACACACCCTGTAACTCTTCTGAAGTCTAATCTTGTATGCCCAAATACTTCTCTGCAGCTGCCATCACAATATCCATTTTCTGTGATTGACAATCCATTTCTGCGGTATAGTTGATAACCATTGCTATGAACTCTAAGAAGCTAACTTTCCTAAAGCATATATCACTCGTTGGCCTATCCCTCTGTGCTGGCACAGATCTACTACTCACAGGGATCCTCTCAGGATCTCTCACCCTTGACCCATCCTCCTCTACTTCCTTCACTGTCTCAGCATACGACACCTTCTGTACTACTCTGACTCTAGCCACCTCAACCTGCGTCTCTCGCACCGGACACTTCAGTCCCCAGCAACATGGGCATCCCTACAGTTGACACACACAACTTTATCCACCGAAACTACACAATCCTCTATCCCATGCCCTCCTGCACACTTCCCACATCTTGGATCTCCCTCCTACAAACTGCTGACCATAAACGTTGCACCTGAAACAAAGCAGTGGATTCGCCACAAAAGCTCTAACAGGATAACTGATATATCCTACCATGACTTTGTTGGGTAAAGACTCAAAACTCAAAAGGACTGACAGTGACTCCTCTGTTTCACCACGCTCACCACCGGGTCTGTGTTGCACCAAACGGCGGGAATCACAAACACCAGCAGTCTTCAACCTTAATTGCTCCACCTCCACACTTAACGCTACCCCTGAAATCACTCCTTTCAATGGTGCCCTGTTCCTAAGAGCAAAGCAAGAAACAGATCTTGACCCAAGTTGCGTGATACGGAGCGCCCACTCCCTCTGGTCAGAAGAAACACAAACAAATATCACAAGTCCACTACAGGTTACCTTCACTGATTCAACTGCAACCAACTCTTTTCCCACCCACCCTGAAACCACAAATGGATCTGCCAAAAGGAATGGATCCACTTTCTCCAAAAATGTATCTCCTACTGCACCAGATTCTTCTTTATCATGTCCATTGATCCAGGTTCTGGTTCTGAGCTCTTCACCACACCTTCTACCTCACTTAACTCTCCCTCATTCATTTCCATTTCACCTCCAGAACTCAGTCTGGCGAATGGCTCACTCTGTTTGCACTTGAGTTATAACATTTGATTTTGATTTTGATTTATTTTTATGTCTCTATTCCTTTTAAACTTTTTTGAGTGTAACGTTTACTGTTAATTTCTGATTTGTTTATTATTTATTTCACTTGCTTTGGTAATGTAACATATGTTTCCAATGCCAATAAAGCCCATTTAATTGAATCGAGAGAGAGAGCTCCCTGTTAATGTATAGCAGACATGAGTCGCTCATGGTTACTCATGGTTATGTGAAGAGGTAGAGCCGCTTGCGACTTTAAATCAGTCAGAACAATAGGGAATGTCCTTTTGGTCAAGATGATGGTTTCTCCCACAGTAGACCCGGGTTCATAACCAGTCAGTTACATTAAGCAGTCTATTCTCTGACAGGGGTCCAGACAGCCTGTTCCCAACAGTGGGATTGGATAGGGGCCCCTCTCTCTCTCTCTCTGACTGGAGGAGAGAAGTGAAATTGTGTGTCTCCTCTGGTCAACAATACTCACCTTGAGAGACTCCACAGCCTGTTGGAGCTCCTTCAGGTCCTTCTCTCTCTCCTGGAATCTCTGCTGGACCTTCTGCTGACTCATCCCCAGCTGCCTCTGTGGAGAAAAACTCTTCAATGAGCTATCAAGCTTTATTTGTCCAGTAGATCAATAGTATAGTAATGGGACATAGGGCACATAGAAGATAGGGATTAATATGTTGAGGAAGAGTATGTGTGAAATTATATTATTATGTTGTTATGTGAATGATTATAGTTTTAACAGTGCACAAAACAGAGGAGCTGATTGGGTGTTTGATAAATAATGATAATGGTGTTTGATAACGAATGATAATGATGTTTGATAACGAATTACAATGGTGTTTGATAATGGTGTTTGACTTTAGAAAATGGTGATACATTTGGAGAATCTGGGCTAACATATCTATATAATCAAGGTTTGTGTTCATATTTGTTCTGCCGTGGATCGATATAATTTGAATGATCTCATATTCAAACAGCCTTAGTTCCTACTGTATCTTTAATTATTTGTTTATCAGACAGTCACCAACAAATAGTTCTGGTCTTACCTGTTTCTCAGTCCTCTCTGCTGCAGCTGAAACTGTTTCATGGCCTTTATGTTCATCCATCACACACAGCAGACAGATACACTGTTGATCGGTACGACAGAAAACCTCCAGCAGTTTGTCATGATGAGAGCAGATCTTCTCCTGTAGTTGTGCGGTGGCTTTGACCAGCTTGTGCTTCTTGAAAGCAGGATATTCATAGTGAGGTTGGAGGTGTGTCTCACAGTAAGAGGCCAGACACACCAGACAGGACATGAGGGCTTTCTGCTTTCTGGTCCCAGTGCAGAAATCACACGCCACATCTCCAGGTCCAGCATAGCACAGAGCAGGGGGGGGGAGCAGCCTGGGGTCCTGTCTCCTTCAGTTTCTCCACCATCTCAGCCAACATGGTATTTTTCCTCAGATTAGGCCTTGGAGTGAAGGTCTCTCTGCACTGAGGACAGCTATAGACCCCTTTCAGAACATCCTGATCCCAGCAGCCCTCAATACAGCTCCTACAGTAACTGTGTCCACAGGCAGTAGTGACCGGCTCCTTCAGTAGATGCAGACAGACAGAACAACAGAACTGGTCCTGGTCCAGCAGAACTCCCTGCTGAGCCATTTGGACGGTTGTTCACTCTCACACAGACAGACGACACAGAGACTCAGATCAGTTTAGTTTCCTCAGAAGTGAGTTTTTGGGAGGGCGAGGACTTTCTGGATCTGCCAGATAGGTGAGGTTAGAGGGAGGGAGGGAGGGAGGGATAGAGAGAGAACTGCGTTCAACGTGGAGAGGAAGACAAATATTTTAGTTTCTAGGTTAGGGCCCTTCATTTGGAATAAATCTAACAAATATGAGTTGTTAGAATATATAAAGGGTAACAGTTCCTATGAAGTACATATTATAATTATTTTAATAAGCTTCATAATGCCTTATAATACACTTATGTGTTATAACACTGATTATAAGTGTCTATAATAATTCATAAGTGGTTGTAATGGGGGGGTTTGATATTGATACAATATACTGTAGTTTAAATGAATACTGTATGTATTGACTGATCATTGAGAATGAGGTAATACTTTACATTACAGTGTGGTTATTACTGTTAGGCCTAGGGTCAGGGTTAGAGTTACTACATTCAGCAGTAACCCTAACCCTAGCCATATCTAGGACTAAAAAGAGAAGACGTTTTATAATCAGAGTTCTTTGTATCTCTTCTTAGTCAGACAGAAACCCCCCACATCTTATAGGTGGACGGGGTTATGAACATATCCAATTAATTATTTCTGCAACCAGATGAAATGAAACTGCCTTTCAGCAGGAAAAGCTTCTCTAATAATCCTAACCATTGCTGGGTGTCTTCAGAGACTGATGCATAGAGACATAGGTTAATTTAACCATCAGTTGGGTATTTTTTACTCTCATGCTTGGTTGACCTAGCAACTGGGTCTGTTTTAATGTCATGCTTGGTTGACCTAGCAACTGGGTCTGTTTTAATGTCATGCTTGGTTGACCTAGCAACTGGGTCTGTTTTAATGTCATGCTTGGTTGAATCTAGTAACTGGGTCTGTTCTAATGTCATGCTTGGTTGACCTAGCAACTGGGTCTGTTTTAATGTCATGCTTGGTTGACCTAGCAACTGGGTCTGTTTTAATGTCATGCTTGGTTGACCTAGCAACTGGGTCTGTTTTAATGTCATGCTTGGTTGACCTAGTAACTGGGTCTGTTCTAATGTCATGCTTGGTTGACCTAGCAACTGGGTCTGTTTTAATGTCATGCTTGGTTGACCTAGCAACTGGGTCTGTTTTAATGTCATCCTTACTGTAGGTTATTTTAAGGCGTTTACATACTGTAAACTCAATTTTTCCTTATTAAATTATTCTATAATATGTAGAGTATTTATTACATATTATAATAAGGTATACCACTGTATCATAGCCCAACAATGAGACATACGTGGACTTTTAGGAAACTCTATAAGCATAATTGAAGCTACAAAAATGTCAATGTTCAACCTTAACATGTGCTAACTACGCAACAGACCAGATGAACAGGAATTATATTTACTCTCATGGGTGGCTAAAAATAACTATCTGAAAGCCACACCCCTACTAAACTATGCCTACAGTCTTCTGATCTGACCTGCTGGGTCATATCTCAATAACCAAGCAACAATAACCCAACACCCAGCATCCATAACCCAGCAGTTTTTAAAGAAAACAACCCAACTAAGTGACCCAACGCCTGCAACCCAACATTTGGGTCAACCAAACAACCCAGTATTGTTTAGAGTGTGGGGACAGGTGTAGACACCTTTCAGATCATCCTGATCCCAGCTTTCTTTAATACAGCCCATACAGTAGCTGTGTCCACAGGCAGTAGTCACCGGATCCTTCAGTGGATCCAGACAGACGGAGCAACAGAACAGTTCTAGATTGTCAGCCATTTTAGTGCTTTCACCTGAAGGTTGAGCAACAGGGTGTCAAAAATGACTTTCTGTTTCATGGAACTCTACACCAGAGGACAGGGAGTGGCTTCCTCTTGACTGTGTACTCTGTATCTACAGGTTTTTGGGGGATGGAAGTCAAGCTAAGAAGATGACGTTGCATACAGCTGTGTCCACAGGGAATAGTAACTGGATCCTTTGGTAGATCCAGACAGCAGAGTGGATATTTTAAAAGGGCCTCTGCAATGTCCATACAACAAACTGCACAGCAGATTATCAGAGATAACTTTAATTTCTTTGAAAGTCTGAGTGGTGGGGGAGGCCTTTTAGATCTGTTTGGAGACGTTAGTCCTGGATGGATGCACTGAGGTATATAGGGATGGAAGCCATAGTGACGTGTAACCAAATGTAAGGTTGTGGTAAAACATTACAACGTTTTAAAGGTTCCATAAATGTACAGTGACCTATTCAGAAGCCACAGTGGTGAATGATGAATATGTCAAATCAAAAGTTTTCTTTCATTTTCAGTCATGTAAAATGATCATAAATTGTAAAGAAACATGTGGATGCAGTGGGGTGCAAATACCTCTGTAGAATTAATTAAGCGAGAAATGGCGGTGGAAACGGCTTTATGCACAAATATTGATATAATAACCATCATATTGAAGTAAACTTGGAGTCACACGATGATATGTGGTGTGGTCCTCCCACTAGGACTCAGGAAACCATGCAGTTTATTAAGCTACAGATGAAATAAGTTATGCTGAACTTCACAGGGTGGTGAAAGGGCACGGTGATGAGCTTGATGCTCCTTTCCAATAAATATCGAGGGTATTTTTGTCCATAATTGTAATGAATACTCGGACAGAGTGGTAAGATCCAATCGCAGAATAGCGATGCTTTATTAGAGTACAGACAAGGGAATAGCTTAATCGTGGTCGGGCGGGCTGTGGTCAAAACCGGGCCAGGCAGAGACAGGCAGAGGTACCAAGGGAGCGGGCTTAGTCGTAGTCGAGGTCACAGGCACAGGATCAGAGAACGGTAATCACTGGGGTAGACAAGTAGAGGATTAAGCAATTCGGGGAGTCAAACAACAAGGCACAGGTCGGATACACGGGTAATCAAAAACAACAAACTCTCTCTCTCTCGGAACAAAACGCTTAGCAAGTCACAATGGAACAATACCTCGCGCCGACTGAGCTTCTGAGCACACCTTATATCCTACCCTAATTACGGACAGGTGTGCTCAGAACTCAGGTGAACCAGATCGAGTCTGATGACTCCCCCTCTCTGTAGATCGGGGAAGTGTCAGACTCTGTCTAGACCCAGCCAACCCCCGATCCCTTACAATAATAATGTCATCATGTAGGTAGCCTGTCCAGAGTGGGCACGTTCGCTATATAATGCACAACCAAATCTGACAAAACCATCAGTAGAGTTGAAAATGTGATGGAAACCCATTTAACAGAACGTTTTTAACCGGTACATGGGAATTTAACTGCAAAAATATATTAGTATTTTCTAAAATATATATTTGAATGTGCATTACGTCATCACGCACAGCCATTTATCTTCAACACGTCAATTTGATGGAAAAATCTCTGCTGGTAAAATGACCATGTTTTTATGAAGATTTTACAATGTTCACATGAAAATCTGTCGCCAGTCGAATGGAAACAGATTTTCATGTGAATATTCAAAAATCTGCATAAAACCAAAATCCCAATAGAATTTAATGGTAAATTACATATCGAGTCATTTTGGAGTCACTTGTATTGTAAATAAGAACATAATATGTTTAAGTGACTCCAAAATGACACCATACATTATTTACCATTCAATTCTATTGCGACCAAGCTTTAACTTCCTGACTGATGTCTTGAGATGTTGCTTCAATACATCCACATAATTTTCCTTCCTCATGATGCCAATTATTTTGTGAAGCGCACGAGTCCCTCCTGCAGCAAAGCACCCCCACAGCATGATGCTGCCACCCCTGTGCTTCACGGTTGGGATGGTGTTCTTCGGCTTGCAAGCGACCCCCTTTTTCCTCCAAACATAACGATGGTCATTATGGCCAAACAGTTATATTTTTGTTTCATCAGACCAGAGGAAATTTCTCCAAAATGTATGATCTTTATCCCCATGTGCAGTTGCAAACCGTAGTCTGGCTTTTTGGAGCAGTGGCTTCTTCCTTGCTGAGCGGCCTTTCAGGTTATGTCGATATAGGACTCATTTTACTGTGGATATAGATACTTTTGTACCTGTTTCCTCCAGCATCTTCACAAGGTCCTTTGCTGTTGTTCTGGGATTGATTTGCACTTTTCGCACCAAAGTACGTTCATCTCTCTCTCATCTCCTTCCTGAGCGGTATGACAGCTGCGTGGTCCCATGGTGTTTATACTTGCGTACTATTTGTACAGATGAACGTGGTACATTCAGGCGTTTGGAAATTGCTCCCAAGGATGAACCAAACTTGTGGAGGTCTACAATTATTTTTCTGAGGTCTTGGCTGATTTCTTTTGATTTTCCCATGATGTCAAGCAAAGAGGCACTGAGTTTGAAGGTAGGCCTTGAAATACATCCACAGGTACACCTCCAATTGACTAAAATGATGTCAATTAGCCTATCAGAAGCTTCTAAAGCATAACATCATTTTTTGGAATTTTCCAAGCTGTTTAAAGGCACAGTCAACTTAGTGTATGTAAACTTCTGACCACTGGAATTGTGATTAAATGTAGTAATCTGTCTGTAAACAATTGTTGGAAAAATTACTTGTCTCATGCACAAAGTAGATGTCCTAAGCGACTTGCCAAAACTATAGTTTGTTAACAAGAAATTTGTGGAGTGGTTGAAAAACTAGTTTTAATGACTCCTAAGTGTATGTAAACTTCCGGCTTCAAACTTCAACTGTAAATAAAGTATATTTATTTCTAAACAGTAAAACAGATAGGTATGAAAATACCCTCAAATAAAAGGTGACATTCTGTACTGTCGCCTCATATAAAACATTTAATATCAATTCTAAAATGCTGGAGTATAGAGCCAAATTCAAAGTTTAATAAATTAAAAAACCAAGGGTGGGTCAAAATTATTCCCATAATGTAGAAGTTTCAGTAGATTAGGAACTGCTTCCTATAAAGCTATGTGGAGTATAATGTAGCTGGACATTGTAAAGTCATACACACAATTATATTACTTCTTATTGACATTCAACCTGGGAATGAAAATTTAAGCAATTAATGTACAAACATGTCTAAAACAAATCCTGCAACAAAGGACCAGGTGTGAATGTTCTGGGGGGTCTAAGTCTACCCCTAACCAGTTTGAATACACTGTTTGATTTCACCCCCAGACCCCAAAACACACCCCATTCAAAACAGTTTCAACAGCCCCCCACCCGATGCAACTCAATATTAAGAAGGCATAAAGTCAGTGTACAGACCAATGCACTACCCCCAGGATCACAACAAGCCCCTCACACATTGGACCACACACACACAATGTGAATGGAAATATATTATTATATTTTTATATATTACAATCACAAGAAAGGGTGTTGGTTATTTTAGTTTTCCAAATAACATTTCTTGAAAATGTCCTAACTTTAAAAATAAGCATGTTTGGTCTTGTTTGAATCAGCCTAATTCTCTGGTTATAAATAAAATAACCATGATTGGCAGAATGTTTAATTCACATCTCTGGCTATTAATAGATTGTGGAACTATGAAAAATAGGGAATAATGTTCCCAACACACCCACCTCACAGTTCCTACACAGACCCTGAGGCACCATGCAGGTCTGACACCAGAGGAGGCTGGTGGGAGGAGCTATAGGAGGACGGGCTCATTGTAATGGCTGGAATGGAATCAATGGAACGTATCAAACACAAACACATGAAACCACATGTTTGACTGAGTTCCATTTATTCCATTCCAGACATCACAATGTGCCTGTCCTGCTATAGCTCCTCCCACCAGACTCCACTGCCTGACAACCATTCTATTGTCTTGAGGACTTTACAACCATTTGGTCTGATCAAAGACCAGGACACCCTTTCAAATAGATACATCCTCTCAGCCTTGATGACTAAACTAATCAAAGACTAACACACACACCACAGTAATCTGATCATGGTGACTCCACAGTAATAACATTTATAACTCATAAGTCACCAGGTGTGATTTACCTTTTGACAGATGAAACCCTACATCAACTACTAATGACTTATGGGAGGACGTGTGCATTTCACATATTAAGATATAATACAAGGATACTTCCTTTGTGTGTTGTACTTAGTCAATTGAAAATGTGCTTAAAGTTTTGAAAAAACAGCCTTTTTGATGATCTGTTTTGAGTTTTGTATTAAGAGTTGTGAGATTTTACCACATACTTGTGAAAATAGTACAAAAGTGATTATAAAATCTATAATACATGGATACTTCCTTAAATGTACATATTTTGTGTTATGCAGTTATGTTATTGAAACAGAATAAGTCTAATGAGAGAATAAATAAGTCAAGTCCAACCATTACCTCTCTCCTCTTTCACATCCCTCTATCATCACTCCATGGGTGTGTCCCAATAATCTCTCCTTCCTCCTGAAGTGTATCATTCCTTCACTACTCCTCTCAAATGTAAAAGCATTGGATTGGTGTTGGCATGGGGTAGAGGGAGTTTACATATACCAGTCATTTCCTTTGAAATACATGAAGGGAAGTGGACAAGTTCACACTTAGAAAGGAGATAATAGTTCCACACCCCATGTGTCCTGATAACTACAGGAATGAAACCATATTGAGGTTGTCTGCTTTCTATACAGTTTGATGGGAGAGAGAGAGAGACAGACCTATGCCCCTCCTACCCACCCCAAGCCCCCCACTCCCACAAAGAGGGCCTCAACATGAAAGTCACACATACGCCCAGGCCGTGATCAGGCAAACAGGCCCAACACCCACTCTTACACTAGCCCAAGCCAATGGCATGTACCAGATGCTCAGCAGGCTCTGCTCACAATTACTGGCCTGAGGCCAAACCACACAACCAACAACATTAGACACTTTATGGAACACAAAGCCTTCACTATTTCATCCTGGAATATCCAAGCCCTGAGGTCATCTGCCTTTGGCCTAAAGAGCAGGAATCTGGACTTCACCAAAGAAATCGGAAATACAGACATTGTCATCCTACAAGAAACATGGTATAGAGGAGACGGACCCACTGGTTGCCCTCTAGGTTACAGAGAGCTGATTGTCCCATCCACCAAACTACCAGGTGTGAAACAGGGAAGGGACTCAGGGGGTATGCTAATTTGGTATAGAGCAGACCTAACTCACTCCATTAAATTAATCAAAACAGGAACATTTTACATTTGGTTAGAAATTCAAAAGGAAATTATCTCAACTGAGAAAAATGTCCTCCTGTGTGCTACCTATATCCCCCCACTAGAATCCCCATACTTTAATGAAGACAGTTTCTCCATCCTGGAGGGGGAAATCAATCATTTCCAGACCCAGGGACATGTACTAGTCTGTGGCGACCTAAATGCCAGAACTGGACAAGAACCTGACACCCTCAGCACACAGGGGGACAAACACCTACCTGGAGGTGACAGCATTCCCTCCCCCATATGCCCCCCTAGGCACAACTACGACAACATAACCAACAAGAATGGGTCACGACTCCTGCAGCTCTGTCGCACACTGGGTATGTACATAGTCAATGGTAGGCTTCGAGGGGACTCCTATGGTAGGTACACCTATAGCTCATCTCTTGGCAGTAGTACTGTAGACTACTTTATCACTGACCTCAACCCAGAGTCTCTCAGAGCGTTCACAGTCAGCCCACTGACACCCCTATCAGACCACAGCAAAATCACAGTCTACTTGAACAGAGCAATACTCAATCATGAGGCATCAAAGCCAAAGGAACTGAATAATATTAAGAAATGCTATAGATGGAAGGAAAGTAGTGTTGAAACCTACCAAAAAACTATTAGGAAACAACAAATTCAATCCATTCTAGACAACTTCCTGGACAAAACGTTCCACTGTAATAGTGAAGGTGTAAACTTGGCAGTAGAAAACCTAAACAGTATATTTGACCTCTCAGCTTCCCTATCAAATCTAAAAATCTCTAACAGAAAACCAAAGAAAAGTAATAACAGTGATAAATGGTTTGATGAAGAATGCAAAAACCAAAGAAAGAAATTGAGAAACCTATCCAACCAAATACATAGAGACCCAGAAAACCTGAGCCTACGCCTTCAATATGGTGAATCACTAAAACAATACAGAAATACACTACGGAAAAAGAAGGAACAGCATTTCAGAAATCAGCTCAATGTAATTGAAGAATCCATAGACTCTAACCACTTCTGGGAAAATTGGAAAACACTAAACAAACAACAACACGAAGAGCTATCTATCCAAAACGGAGATGTATGGGTAAACCACTTCTCCAATATTTTTGGCCCTATAACAGAGAACAAACAGCAAAAAAATATACATGATCAAATGCAAATCTTAGAATCAACTATTAAAGACTACCAGAACCCACTGGATTCTCCAATTACATTGAATGAACTACAGGACAAAATACAAACCCTCCAACCCAAAAAAGTCCTGTGGTGTTGATGGTATCCTCAATGAAATGATAAAATATACAGACCACAAATTTCAATTAGCTATGCTTAAACTCTTTAACATCATCCTTAGCTCTGGCATCTTCCCCAATATTTGGAACCAAGGACTGATCACCCCAATCCACAAAAGTGGAGACAAATTTGACCCCAATAACTACCGTGGGATATGCGTCAACAGCAACCTTGGGAAAATCCTCTGCATTATCATTAACAGCAGACTAGTTAATTTCCTCAGTGAAAACAATGTACTGAGCAAATGTCAAATTGGCTTTTTACCAAATTACCGTACGACAGACCACGTATTCACCCTGCACACCCTAATTGACAAACAAACAAACCAAAACAAAGGCAAAGTCTTCTCATGCTTTGTTGATTTCAAAAAAGCATTTTAACTCAATTTGGCATGAGGGTATGCTATACAAATTGATGGAAAGTGGGGTTGGGGGAAAAACATACGACATTATAAAATCCATGTACACAAACAACAAGTGTGCGGTTAAAATTGGCAGAAAACACACACATTTCTTTCCACAGGGCCGTGGGGTGAGACAGGGATGCAGTTTAAGCCCCACCCTCTTCAACATATATATCAACGAATTGGCGAGGGCACTAGAACAGTCTGCAGCACCCGGCCTCACCCTACTAGAATCTGAAGTCAAATGTCTTCTGTTTGCTGATGATCTGGTGCTTCTGTCACCAACCAAGGAGGGCCTACAGCAGCACCTAGATCTTCTGCACAGATTCTGTCAGACCTGGGACCTGACAGTAAATCTCAGTAAGACAAAAATAATGGTGTTCCAAAAAAGGTCCAGTTGCCAGGACCACAAATACAAATTCCATCTAGACACCGTTGTCCTAGAGCACACAAAAAACTATACATACCTCGGCCTAAACATCAGCGCCACAGGTAACTTCAACAAAGCTGTGAACGATCTGAGAGGGGGAAGAAGGGCTTTCTATGCCATCAAAAGGAACATACAATTTGACATACCAATTAGGATCTGGCTAAAAATACTTGAATCGGTTATAGAACCCATTGCCCTTTATGGTTCTGAGGTCTGGGGTCCGCTCACCAACCAAGAATTCACAAAATGGGACAAACACCAAATTGAGACTCTGCATGCAGAATTCTGCAAAAACATCCTCCGTGTACAACGTAAAACACCAAATAATGCATGCAGAGCAGAATTAGGCCAATACCCGCTAATTATCAAAATCCAGAAAAGAGCCGTTAAATTCTATAACCACTTAAAAGGAAGTGATTCCCAAACCTTCCATAACAAAGCCATCACCTACAGAGAGATGAACTTGGAGAAGAGTCCCCTAAGTAAGCTTGTCCTGGGCCTCTGTTCACAAACACAAACAGACCCCACACAGCCCCAGGACAACAACAACAACAACAACAACAACACAATTAGACCCAACCAAATCATGAGAAAACAAAAAGAGAATTACTTGACACATTGGAAAGAACAAACAAAAAAACAGAGCAAACTAGAATGCTATTTGGCCCTAAACAGAGAGTACACAGTGGCAGAATACCTGACCACTGTGACTGACCCAAACTTAAGGAAAGCTTTGACTATGTACAGACTCAGTGAGCATAGCCTTGCTATTGAGAAAGGCCGCCGTAGGCAGACCTGGCTCTCAAGAGAAGACAGGCTATGTGCACACTGCCCACAAAATGAGGTGGAAACTGAGCTGCACTTCCTAACCTCCTGCCAAATGTATGACCATATTAGAGACACATATTTCCCTCAGATTACAGCGATCCACAAAGAATTCGAAAACAAACCCAATTTTGATAAACTCCCTTATCTACTAGGTGAAAAACCACAGTGTGCCATCACAGCTGCAAGATTTGTGACCTGTTGCCACAAGAAAAGGGCAACCAGTGAAGAACAAACACCATTGTAAATACAACCCATATTTATGTTTATTTATTTTCCCATTTGTACTTTAACTATTTGCACATTGTTACAACACTGTATATATACATAATATGACATTTGAAATGTCTTTATTCTTTTGAAACTTCTGAGTGTAATGTTTACTGTTAATATTTATTGTTTATTTCACTTTTGTTTACTATTTACTTCACTTGCTTTGGCAATGTTAACACACGTTTCCCATGCCAATAAAGCCCTTAAATTGAATTGAATTGAATTGAGAGACAGAGAGAGAGAGAGAGAGAGAGAGCGAGAGAGAGAGAGAGAGAGAGAGAGAGAGAGAGAGAGAGAGAGAGGACATCAGGTAAAGTTCTGGAGATGAGGGAATATGTGTGCAGAAAGAAACCCTCCAGTATGGTTAATCCCAGTTAGGCCCAGTATGGACTATCAATACAAGTGACCATTTAGAATGTGACCCAGTTCAATGGGTCTTAACAGAACTGGGGGATGTCAGCCATGAAGTTGTCTAAACACAACTGGAATATAATTTGTTTGTGATTCATTGTTAATGGATTTTCCATTAGGAACAGAGTGGGAAAACCTAACACAACAACACACATAACACACAACCAATAAAAACACGAAGGGGGAGGAAACCACTAAAGTCATTACCATATTGTCATTTTCTAATGACAGGGAGAAAACATGTAAAATCTAGAAGACTACTTTAGATCTGGTCAGAAGTAGCCTACTGCACTACGTAGGGAACAGGGTGTCATTTGGGCCAGAGTCAGTAACTCCCCCGGGTATGAATTGTCTCTCTATCTTATCTGTCTTCTATATGATGTTCTCCTCTCCTCCTCTCTTCTCTCCTCTATTCACTCTATTCTATCATCCACACCACATGCCAGCTTCAACACAATCCATTTACAAGTTAAAGACACACCTTGGAATAAATAGCAAAGGAAAACTACTACTAGATGGATTTTTTATTTCCCTTCAACATAAATCATATTTAATAACTGAACAGTAGCAGACCTAACTTAATCTGTTCCTGACTCTGGATAGTGGATTAAAAAGACCATCAATCTCCAATGATATTAAAGTACAATTCTGAACATTACTGATATACTGAGTGACAAGTCAAGATATCTGCTGTTTTTATTGTTTGGTTAATATCACCACCTGCTGGACAGGTTTAATGTTGCTTGACTGAGCAGTATGGGAGAATGAAAGATGCCAAACTTAGGGTCGGTTTCCCGGACATCTCCATTGAACATGCTTTTTAGTCTAGGACTAGGCTTCATCTGTGTCCGGGAAACCGGCCCATATAGTTCAATTAGCAAGTAAGTAACACTACCTGTTCCATGATAATGAGGAAAATTACATTGAGACAGAGAACCAATTGAGAAAACATTTCAATGGTTCTGAATGACAACCAACATACATTAACAGCATACATCATGATTAATGTAAATGTATAAGATTAAAACGTTCCACTTACAAATAATATGAATGCATTGAATTGTAATTCATAACATCTTCTGAAGATCAAATCAATCAAATCATTGTACATAAAAACAGAGCAGAATGAATCATCACATCTGGGGACCATCACCACCAGCATGACTAGTATCTATGTGGACCCTACTACAGTTTAACCAGCTCAGTTATAGACTACACCAGCATGACTAGTATCTATGTGGACCCTACTACAGTTTAACCAGCTCAGCTATAGACTACACCAGCATGACTAGTATCTATGTGGACCCTACTAGAGTTTAACCAGCTCAGCAGTACCAGAGAGATAAAACCCAGGATAGAGGGGCTGAGTGAATGTGGTCTGGACTCTGTGGAGGAGGGTCATTGTGTCAGAGACACTGTAGAAGGACAGAGTACCTGCCTTGTGATCCAGGTCCACTCCTACTCTGGAGGACTGAGGGCCTGATACTTTAGTCTCAACATTATTGTGTCTGAAACAATAACCACCTCTAGAGCACACTAAACTCCAGGACTTGTTATTGTATCCAAATGGACCATCTGTCCCTCTCCCTGTTCTGCTGATGTCTTTATATGAGACTGCTGTAACAACACACACCCCACTCCACTCCACCTCCCAGTAACAGCGTCCAGACAGACCCTCTCTACATAGAACCATCAAGTTCTTTGTGAATCTGTCTGGATGAACAGGATATGGTTGTTCTTGGTCTGTATAGGTCACCTTTCTGTTCCCTTCAGACAGAGAGAGTTGTGTGTGTGCTGTGTTTGGGTCCAGTGTGAGCTGACAGGAATCTGGGAGAAGAGCAGAGCAGAGACCAATGAGGGGAGTTAGAACAATAAGTTAAGTCAGATACTGTATCTACCCTGTCTTTGATTAGAGCACAGCAGAGATCAAATCAGAGAAATATGAGGAGTCAGATAGATACCCAGTCTTTGATTAGATCTACTATTGCTATATATTTCTAGAGGGATTGTTAGGAGTGTCAGTAAAAAGAGACTGTTAGTTACTTCAGAATAAAGAGACTCACATTGTAAGAACTGTTCTCTGGTCTTGGGCTCTGGAGGCAGTACAACATCCACTATATTCACTACACACACACAAACACATTCACAGAGAGAGGGAATGTTATCATCATACCATATTCCACATGTATATGACTAGTAGGGAACTTTCAATGGTCTAAAGTTGATGTTCTTATTATTTTCAACACACCTGTAGTGGAGATCTTGGTACATTCTCCTTTAAGGACGTCTTCTAGTTTCTCTCTCAGTTCAGACACAGTCTTACTCACATCTCCAAAGTACTGAAGAGGACGGACAACGATGCTGGGTAAGTCTGAAGATACACTGGTACCGGAGAGAGACTGATAACTCTGGAGAGAGAGAGAGAGAGAGAGCGAGAGAGAGCGAGAGAACAGAACCAAATGATTGAGAGTTTCACATTGAGTTTTAGTTTCATATCACATGTATCAAGGCAGTTTAGTTACCTGGAGGAAATGGATGTGATCCTCTGTGTGTGAGAGCTGCTCCAGCTCAGTGCTTCTCTTCCTCAGCTCAGCTATCTCCTGCTCCAGTTGCTCCAGGAGTCCTTCAGCTTGACTCACTTGAGCCTTCTCTTGGGCTCTGATCAGCTCCTTCACCTCAGAGCGCCTTCTCTCAATGGAGCGGATCAGCTCGGTAAAGATCTTATCACTGTCCTCCACTGCTGCCTGTGCAGAGCGCTGTTAAGAGAGAGAGAGAAACTGACTTGTCTTACTTTAATGAGCCATCCTCATTACACGAACACCCCCACCCCTAAAAGCACATTGCGTGACACCACAACCTCCACACAATCACATTATCCAGTACCCAACACCACAGTACAATACACCAACCAGCACCACATTCCAACCGTCCATCCAACCCCTCCTCTCCAGCCGTACAGACAGCCCCCCTGAGCCCCCATACCTCCTGAAACATCTCCACACTGTTGATCATTTTGTACAACTCAAACTCAACCCTAAGGCGTCAACAGTAATGGCATTACCCTGGCAACACAGAAAAAACATGATGAACAGTCTGTCATTGCAGAAAACAGACACCACTCCCCAACTCCCAGGTCAACCCGAGCCAACCAGCTATTGGTTTCCAGGGCTCCATGTAATACCCTCCACTGGACGACCCCTGACCTTTCCAGCACTGGGAGCTTATAGAGCACCCTCCACCTATACCCTGCCATGCTCTCAGCCCCCACAACCCCCTGCCACTGATGCCAATTCACTCCCACTAAGCTCAGAGTGTTAAAAGTCAGTAAGTCCTGCAGACTCTCCTGCCAGTCCCCAGTCTCTGCTGTCACTTGCAGTGGTGGAAACGGTGGTGGCCCCTCCTCAGGCTGCTCCAGCCCTCAGTACTGCAGCATAGAAATCAGAGACCCCTGCTGTATTGAGTCTCTCCTGCCGCATGATGAAGAGCTGCTGATCCAGCCCCAAACCACCAGCCCTCCTCAACAGAGCACATGCTGGTTCCCTCCAGCCCACCTCCGTACGGTACAGTAGCCTCTGTGCTGCTGAGTCAGAACGCTGCCACCCTGACCAGAAAATGTTTACTAACTTGCGCTGCAGGTCCACAAGCAGACCACCGGGGGCGTTGAGAATGGCCAATTTAAGCCATAGAGAGGATGCCACCAAGTTGTTGATGATCAGCACCGCCCCTCTGTATGCCACATGGGAGATGAGCCACCTCCACTTCGTCAGCCTCGACACCACCGCTTGTGACACTCCTTCCCAGTTCTTCCTATCCCAACCCTCCGAGCCCAGATACACCCCAAGCATCTTGAGCCACTCACAGCCCCACTGCAACCCCCCTGGAAGCTGCGGAGGTGCCCTGTCCCTCCATGCCCCACGTAACAGAGCCTCACTCTTGCCCCAGTTTACCTAAGCAGAAGACGCCCCCTCGTACACCCTCAAACTATTCTCCAGGGCCTGTAGGTTCTGCTCATCCCTAACCAACACAGACGTCATCAGCGTATGCTGACACTGCTATGCCTGTCCCCAAACCTATGCCTGGCTCCCACACTCCCTGTAGCCTCCTGCATAGCAGGCCCAGAAAGGGCTCAATAACAAGAGTGTATAGCTGCCCTGACAGAGGGCATCCCTGGTGAATGCCCCTCCCTACCCAGACTGGCCTACTGAGCCCTCCCCACACCTTGACCATACATGAAGCCCCAGCGTATAGCATTTGAACACAGGCCACAAAATTCTCCCCACAACCAAAACAACACATTGAACAGATATTCATGGTCCACCCAATCAAAGGCTTTCTCCTGATTATGAACAGATTGTCTGTGTTTGAGCGTCCTGGTACACAGTACGTTTGGTCCTTGTGTACAATAGAGTCCAGGTGGGACTTCAGTCTGTTAACGAGGACCTTGGTAAAGACCTTATAGTCCAAACAGAGCAATGCCACAGGCCTCCAGTTCTTTAAGTCGCTCAAATCTAATTGTTTGGGCAGGAGAGTCAAAGCCTCCCGTCTACAGTTTAGCGACAGCTCCCCCAACCCGACGCACTCACACAACACACATCCTGTAAAATAATTCCCCAGAACTTTTTATAAAAATCCACAGGCAGACCGTCTGAGATACAGCAGCTGAGAGTTTGTGAAAGGCCAGGGAAATGTCTATTTGATTTATCTGTGACAGAGAGAGTTTGGAAAGGTCTGTGAGCAGAACCTGAGAAAACCCAGGATAATAATAATAATAATATGCCATTTAGGAGACGCTTTTATCCAAAGCGACTTACAGTCATGTGCATACATTTTTACATATGCGTGGTCCCGGGGATCGAACCCACTACCCTGGCATTACAAGCGCCATGCTCTACCAATTGAGCTACAGAGGACCACAGAGTTCTGCCCTCTATAAATCAGAGTACAACTCCACAGCCTCATCTCCTCACAACAGAAGTTACCCACCCATCAGGCTCCCTCATCTCCCCACAACAGAAGTTACCCACCCATCAGGCTCCCTCATCTCCTCACAACAGAAGTTACCCACCCATCAGGCTCCCTCATCTCCCCCACAACAGAAGTTACCCACCCATCAGGCTCCCTCATCTCCCCACAACAGAAGTTACCCACCCATCAGGCTCCCTCATCTCCCCACAACAGAAGTTACCCACCCATCAGGCTCCCTCATCTCCCCACAACAGAAGTTACCCACCCATTAGGCTCCCTCATCTCCCCCACAACAGAAGTTACCCACCCATCAGGCTCCCTCATCTCCCCCACAACAGAAGTTACCCACCCATCAGGCTCCCTCATCTCCCCCACAACAGAAGTTACCCACACATCAGGCTCCCTCATCTCCCCCACAACAGAAGTTACCCACCCATCAGGCTCCCTCATCTCCCCCACAACAGAAGTTACCCACCCATCAGGCTCCCTCATCTCCCCCACAACAGAAGTTACCCACCCATCAGGCTCCCTCATCTCCCCACAACAGAAGTTACCCACCCATCCGGCTCCCTCATCTCCCCCACAACAGAAGTCACCCACCCATCAGGCTCCCTCATCTCCCCCACAACAGAAGTTACCCACCCATCAGGCTCCCTCATCTCCCCCCACAACAGAAGTTACCCACCCATCAGGCTCCCTCATCTCCCCCACAACAGATGTTACCCACCCATCAGGCTCCCTCATCTCCCCCACAACAGAAGTTACCCACCCATCAGGCTCCCTCATCTCCCCCACAACAGAAGTTACCCACCCATCAGGCTCCCTCCTCTCCCCACAACAGAAGTTACCCACCCATCAGGCTCCCTCATCTCCCCACAACAGAAGTTACCCTCCCATCAGGCTCCCTCATCTCCCCCACAACAGAAGTTACCCACCCATCAGGCTCCCTCATCTCCCCACAACAGAAGTTACCCGCCCATCAGACAAACGTAAAACAAGGGATTTTCTTGGTTTCCCCACTCTGTTTTTCCAACCCCTCTGGTGAAACAGAGAACTGAGCCCTGTACTATAATATAATATAATGTGCCATTTTGCAGACGCTTTTATCCAAAGCGACTTACAGTCATGTGTGCATATATATATATACATTTTGGTGTATGGGTGGTCCCGGGGATCGAACCCACTACCCTGGCGTTACAAGCGCCGTGCTCTACCAGCTGAGCTACAGAGGACCAGGTGCAGACACATTTATGAAAGCAAAGACAAGGTCATTATTTGGGCTCTAAACACTAACAACCTACCCTTACACACCTCTTTTGCTACCCCTGCACTAAGATTTCTGCCATGGCATTTAAATGTTTTTGGTTTACATATTCCCCCAGTCTTTGCCGCCGTTCATGTTAAGGAAGTCTAACCGTGAAATCTCCATAAGAGGTGGGAGGGAAATCACCACAATCAGAAACCAGTAGAGAAGCCCATAAAGCCGCCATGCCAGAAGAAAACATCAATTTAAGCAGATTCTGAAGACATGCCCTTAAGAACCCATGACCCATTTTCTCAGCCTATACCGCTTCCTGGGTGAGAGGACACTAAACCCCTCATTCTTCATCACGTGTTGTACTGACCTTACAAACCTTCCAGGATCAATCAAATAAGACTCCAGCAGAACCTTCTTTTTCCCCTTTAGTCTCCATCAGGAACCTAGAAAGTTCTCTCACCGTATATACTGGGCCCTCAGCCTGACTGGCTGTCAGCTCTGGATCCAATGAGCCGTCTGAAAACGAGACGCCTTGTCCTCCGCTCCCGCAGACTCACCTCCCCCTCTTCCTCCTCCTCCATTGGCACGGTACCGTCCTCCTCCTCCCCAGTCTCTGCCCCCCTGCACTTCCCCCCTGATCAGAGCCTCTTCCCCAATGACAGGCAATATTTCCTGGGATGAGCCCACCAATCCTTCGCCCACCGGAGTCTCTGTTGCTACAGAAACCTGCCTCAGCTCATGTAGCCCAGCTGCAACCTCCCCACCACCGCTTTCTCCACGGCCTGCGCACCACCTCTTGGCCATGCACTACTACCGTGTAGCTCAGTTGGTAGAGCATGGCGCTTGCAACACCAGGGTTGTGGGTTCGTTTCCCATGGGGGGACAGTATGAAAATGTATGCACTCACTAACTGTAAGTCGCTCTGGATAAGAGCATCTGCTAAATGACTAAAATGTAAAAAATGTACTCTCCTCCCTCCTGGTACCCCTGCCATTTATTTTGCAATTCTGAGTAATCACTATTTTAGTAAGGATTAGTAAGGAAAAACACTTTATTCAGTACTACTGCAGTTGCTTAATAATTCCAATAGATGGCAGCTTAAGACCATGAATGACATTTCAGAAGATTAGTTTAGTTCTCTCCCTGGATACACCACTACTCCCCCTCAAAGGAAAACTCCTGCCTGAGCTTTTTACTGTCCCTTTCCACACTGCTAACGCAAGAGGAAGGACTGAAAACACATTACTGTGAAGTAATATAATGATGAGTCATGTTTATTATTACCTGTTTTTATGGTCATGTTTTGAAATTATACTTCATTACTATAATGATTATAAATACGCCTGAACATTAATTCAGTCACCTCTGGTCGACAAAAACGTATTTTCCTAGTACATTAATTGTAAAATTCATCAACCAGCATCGAGCACTCTGCCTTCTCACGCAAGCGAGGGGCATGTTGAGGTAAATATGCTAACCGCGACGGTTGCATTATGTAATTTATTGGTGGGCTGGAAGATGCAGTGTTTTTTCTTTTCTATTCAGAGGCTATTTACTCCCAATATGAAATAATTTTATATAGAAGGTTTTTATAATGCATGTTTACTAGGATTGAGGTTAGCGCATATGAGTAGGGATTATTTGGGTTCAATACCTGTCCTACCTATCAATCATATTGCTGCTTGTAGCCTATAACTGATGATCCCCACACTAGAAACACCGAAAACTATCTGTGCTAGCAAACCCCCATGTTCCACCCCTCCCCTGTGTAACCTTGAAGTTTGTTAAGAAACAAACACTTGTCTACGAAAAGAGACAACATGTTTAACGGATTCCGCTTGGCACCCAGCCGAGAGCACACGAAAACCACTTGCAAATTTACCAAAACTAACCAACTACTTGCGGTCTGTTCGTAAGCAATAAACGGAGGCAGATTAGCCACCACAACTCTTGTCGAAAGAGGCGAAATCTGTACCAACACACCCCTCACAAAAATCCCACTCACAACAAGACAAACCTTTTTCATTAACACAACCACCGCCTTGTTCATTCTGGATGCAGATTGCAGATTTTCCGCTCCAACCTGTTCGCCGACCATGAGCAAAACTTCCTCCACACCTTTCTCCGGAACGCACCCGAAGCGACAGCGTTTCTTCTCCACTCGGTTGAGGCCATCACGCCGCCCTAACAAACTACCCCTACTCCCCCCTAAACTCTAAATGATAAACAGTGGAAACCAATAAACAAACCCTCCACCATCAGAAAATAAATTCAGAAAATACGCAAGAACCAAAAGAAAAAAGAATAGTAGCCGTCCTCACGAACCACAAATCTCTCACACAACCAACTTCTTCTTCTATGATATAATGGCGGTCCACAAACCAACGTTAAAGGTGCATGCCGCCACCTACTGTGCTGGAGTGTGTGGTCAATCACAGTTTCCAACATTTCTAAATCCTCCTACCTACCTCAGTACTTCTGAGAAAATAAAGAAGAGCCCTACTAACTTCTAATAGACCCTCCCCCATCCCCAAAATCCCTTCCAACCCCCCCCCCAACCCCATCCAACCTCAATGACCCTACACATCTTTCCCTCTCTTCAACATACTTACAACAATATAACAACACATGCTCCACCGTTTCATCGACGTACCATCCAGACACAAATCATTCCCATGCTTGCCAACCAGATGTAATGACGAGATCAATGTACAATGTCCTAAGCACAATCGAGTAAACACCACCTCTTCCTTCCTAATCTGACTTTTGAATCTTGGTCCATCGACCTTTCTGTAAAACTGTAAACTATTCATATAAATGCCGGCCCTTGTGCTCAGAGTACCATCTCTTCTGCCACACATCTATCAAAATGGCTCTGATCTTACATTTGGCCTCACCTCTACCCAGTGGAACATTAATATCAATTATATCTCGTTTCAAAGCTATTTTAGCTAACTGGTCTACAATTTCATTCCCTTCCACACCCGAATGTGCTGGGACCCAGCAGAATCTCACTACTAAACCCATTCTCTCAATTCTCCATAATAACATTAATACCTTCAGTTCAACTGAGTATACTGACAGTTCATCTGTTAGTCTTCTACATATCTGCACATCAAATTCAGGAACGTAAACGCCTGCTCCTGTGAGCCCACTATCTGGGTCCTTGGATCCATCTGTGAAAAGCATTAAAAAAGCATAAAAACCTCTACCAATGTAATTGTCAACCAGTTTCTCTATATCAGTGACTTCTGACCAATCTTTCCTTTTCTCTACCAAGGTTAGATCAACAACAGGGTCTGGGAGTAACCATGGAGGAACATCCCCTATCACCACAGAAGGGCCAACCTCCAACTCCCTCAAACCACTCTCATCAGCCAGCTTTCCAACTGTCCAACCAAAACCACTGCCTTGTCTACTAGTATATTCCCAACAGTCATCTAGAACAGTAGCAGTGGGATGCTCAACCTCACAGCCTTTCAACCCAATAAGATAATGACCATTTTTACGCTGTATATCCAAAGGCATCTCTCCTGCCTCCACCAGAAAGGCACATACAGATGTTGATTTAAATGCACCAATACATATCCTTAAAGCTATATACTGGATTCTGTCCAGCTTCTGAAGCCAAGTTTTGCCTTGTTCGATAAACTATACACCCGTAATCAATTGTCGTCCTGATCAGAGCTCTATAAATATCCATCAACGATTGGTTATGAATGGGGTGCTGACAGACAGAGACCCATACAACCAACTACCGCAAAAGTGATGGAACGAGAGAGGCAGAGACACTGTACATTGCCATAATGTAACGTTTCTTCTTCTTTGGAGTTTAACGGCGGTTGGCATCCAATATGTTGCATTACCGCCCCCAACTGGAATATAATATAACTCTATTTTACTTTGTGATACAAAATGGGAAAAGAGGAAAGGAACATTTAATTAAAAACCTTCCAACTAACCCTACACTCATTAAATACCCACTACCCCATTCCACTACTTTGACCCTATCTGCTCCTGCACCATGCCAACGGCCTGGGAGGACGGGACACCACCACTCAACACACCCTGTAACTCCTCTGAAGTCAAATCTTGTATGCCCAAATACTTCTCTGCAGCTGCCACCACAATATCTATTTTCTGTGATTTACGTTCCATTTCTGCGGTACAGTTGATAACCATTGCTATGAACTCTAAGAAGCTAACTTTACTAAAGCATATATCACTCGTTGGCCTATCCCTCTGTGCTGGCACAGATCTACTACTCACAGGGATCCTCTCAGGATCTCTCACACTTGACCCATCCTCCTCTACTTTCTTCACTGCCTCAGCATACGACACCTTCTGCACTACTCTGACTCTAGCCACCTTAACCTGCCTCTCTCGCACCGGACACTTCAGATCCCCAGCAACATGGGCATCCCTACAGTTGACACACACAACTTTATCCACCGAAACTACACAATCCTCTATCCCCTCCTGCACAATTCCCACATCTTGGAATCTCCCTCCTACAAACTGCTGCAACATGACCATAAATGTTGCACCTGAACCAGCACAGTGGATTCGGCACAAACTTTATTCACCAGAACAATCCTTTATCCCATTCTCTTCCACACACATAAAACATATTGGAATTTCTCTCCCACAAACTGCTGCGAAATGACCATAAACGTTGCACCTGAATTTATGGATTTGGCACAAAAGCTCGAATCAATATAACTGATATATCATAACATGATTTTCTCTGTTAAAGACTCATAACTCAAAAGGACTGACTCCTCTGTTTCACCACGCTCACCACCGGGTCTGTGTTGCACCAAACGGCGGGAATCACAAACACCAGCAGTCTTTAACCTTAATTTCTCCACTAATACACTTAACGCTACCCCAGAAATCACTCCTTTCAATGGTGCCCTGTTCCTAAGAGCAAAGCAAGAAACAGATCTTGACCCAAGTTGTGTGACACGGAGCGCCCACTCCCTCTGGTCAGAAGAAACACAAACAAATATCACAAGTCCACTACAGGTTACCTTCACTGATTCAACTGCACCCAACTCTTTTCCCACCCACCCTGAAACCACAAATGAATCTGCCATAAGGAATGGATCCACTTTTTCCTACAATGTAACTCCTACTGCACCAGATTCTTCTTTATCATGTCCATTGATGCCAGGCTCTGGTTCTGAGCTCTTCACCACACCTTCTACCTCACTTAACTCTCCCTCATTCATTTCCATTTCACCTCCAGAGCTCAGTCTGGCGAATGGCTCACTCTGTTTGCACTTGAATAATAACATTTGAAATGTCTCTATTACTTTGAAACTTTTGTGAGTGTAATGTTTACTGTTAATTTCTGGTGGTTTATTATCTATTTCACTTGCTTTCGCAATGTAAACATATATGTTTCCCATGCCAATAAAGCCCTTTGAATTAAATTGAGAGAGAGCTCCATTTTAATGTATAGGGGACTTGAGTCTTTCATGGTTACTCAAGGTTATGTGATGAGGTAACCCCTCTTGCGACTTCAAAATCAATGTCAGCCTAATGGGGAATGACCTCTTGGTGAAACTGTCAAGATGTTGGTTTCTCTCCTCAGTAGACCCGGGTTCATATCCCGCCGGTTACATTAAGCAGTCTATTCTCTGAAAGGGGTCCAGACAGCCTGTTCCCAACAGTGGAGCCAGTGGGATTGGATAGAGGCATCTCTCTCTTTCTGACTGGAGGAGAGAAGTGAAATGGTGTGTCTCCTCTGGTCAACAATACTCACCTTGAGAGACTCCACAGCCTGTTGGAGCTCCTTCAGGTCCTTCTCTCTCTCCTGGAATCTCTGCTGGACCTTCTGCTGACTCATCCCCAGCTGCCTCTGTGGAGAATCACTCTTCAATGAGCTATCAAGCTTTATTTGTCCACTAGATCAATAGTATAGTAATGTGACATAGGGCCCATAGAGAGGAAGGTATATAATCTTGAGGAAGTCACTTTCCAATATTATATTTGTTTATCTTGCTATGTGAAAGATTATAGTTTTTATGGTAGGCGTACACGTATCACAGGGTTAAGGCTGAACTTTGGACTTATAAAATGGCATTCAGAATGATAATAGTGTTTGACTTTAGAAAATGGTTATACATTTGGATCAAACTCAATATACTCAAGGTTTGTGTTCATATTTGTTCTGATGAGGATCAATTTCATTTGAATGATCTCATATTCAAACAGACTTAGTTCCTACTGTATCTTTAAATCTTTGTTTATCAGATAGTAACCAACAAGTAGTTCTGGTCTTACCTGTTTCTCAGTCCTCTCTGCTGCAGCTGACACTGTATCATGGCCTTTATGTTCATCCATTGTACACAGCATACAGATACACTGTTGATCGGTACGACAGTAAACCTCCAGCAGTTTGTCATGATGAGAGCAGATCTTCTCCTGTAGTTGTGCGGTGGCTTTGACCAGCTTGTGCTTCTTGAAAGCAGGAAATTCATAGTGAGGTTGGAGGTGAGTCTCACAGTAAGAGGCCAGACACACCAGACAGGACATGAGGGCTTTCTGTTTTCTGGTCCCAGTGCAGAAATCACACACCACATCTCCAGGTCCAGCATAGCACAGAGCAGGAGGGGGAGCAGCCTGGAGTCCTGTCTTCTTCAGTTTCTCCACCATCTCAGCCAACATGGTATTTTTCCTCAGATTAGGCCTTGGAGTGAAGGTCTCTCTGCACTGAGGACAGCTATAGACCCCTTTCAGAACATCCTGATCCCAGCAGTCCTCAATACAGCGCCTACAGTAACTGTGTCCACAGGCAGTAGTGACCGGCTCCTTCAGTAGATCCAGACAGACAGAACAACAGAACTGGTCCTGATCCAGCAGAACTCCCTGCTGAGCCATTTGGACGGTTGTTCACTCTCACACAGACAGACGACACAGAGACTCAGATCAGTTTCGTTTCCACAGAAGTTAGTTTTTAGGAGGGCGTGGACTTTCTGGATCTGCCAGATAGGTGAGGTTAGAGGGAGGGAGGGAGGGACAGAGAGAGAACTGCGTTCAACGTGGAGAGGGAGACAAATATTTTAGTTTCTAGGTTAGGGCCCTTCATTTGGAATAAATCTAACAAATATGAGTTGTTAGAATATATAAAGGGTAACAGTTCCTATGAAGTACATATTATAATTATTTTAATAAGCTTCATAATGCCTTATAATACACTTATGTGTTATAACACTGATTATAAGTGTCTATAATAATTAATAAGTGGTTGTAATGGGGGGGTTGATATTGATACAATATACTGTAGTTTAAATGAATACTGTATGTATTGACTGATCATTGAGAATGAGGTAATACTTTACATTACAGTGTGGGTATTACTGTTAGGCCTAGGGTCAGGTTTAGAGTTACTACATTCAGCAGTAACCCTAACCCTAGCCATATCTAGGACTAAAAAGAGAAGACGTTTTACAATCAGAGTTCTTTGTATCTCTTCTTAGTCAGACAGAAACCCCCCACATCTTATAGGTGGACGGGGTTATGAACATATCCAATGAATTGTTTCTGCAACCAGATGAAATGAAACTGCCTTTCAGCAGGAAAAGCTTCTCTAATAATCCTAACCATTGCTGGGTGTCTTCAGAGTGTCACGCTCGTCTAAGGAGGAGGACCAAGGCGCAGCGTTGAAGGCAAACATCTTCTTTATTTAATAAATGATCACACGATCAAAACGAAACCGTGACGTCCCTGGTTACATACACCAACCAACACGGAACAAAATCCCACAAACCCGAATGAAAAACAGACAGTTTAAATATGGCTCCCAATCAGAGACAACCCACGACAGCTGACACTCGTTGCCTCTGATTGGGAGTCACTCTGGCCAACATAGAAATAAACACCCATAGAAACAAAACCCATAGATCTACACACCCTGGCTCAACATGACAGTGTCCCCAGAGCCAGGGCGTGACAGTACCCCCCCCCTAAAGGCGCGGACTCCGACCGCGCCAACTAAATACCACAGGGGAGGGACCGGGTGGGCACTCCGCCTTGGCGGCGGATCCGGCTCCGGGCCTGATCCCCACTCCCTCTCCAACCCCCCAAAGTACCCCTGGTCCGGTCTGGCCCCGCTGGCCGGAGCTGGACTGCACACTGATGGAGCGGATTGCTCTAGCTCCGGCGTAACGCATCTGACCGGTGCCGGACCAGGCACCAGTGGAACAGGCACGGGCCGTGCCGACCGACGCACGCACACCACTGGCTTGGTGTGGGGAACAGGCACGGGCCGTGCTGGACTGACGACGCACACCACTGGCTTGGTGTGGGGGAGCAGGAGCGGGCCGGACAGGGCTGACGAAACGCACCACAGACTTGGTGCGGGGAGCAGGAATGGGCCGGACTGGGCTGGCGACGCGCACCACTGACTTGGTGCGGGGAGCAGGAGCGGGCCGGACCGGGCTGACGAAGCGCACCACTGACTTGGTGCGGGGAGCAGGAACGGGCCGGGCCGAGCTGGCGATGCGCACCGTAGACTTGGTGCGAGTGGCAGGAACAGGCCGGACCGTACTGGGAACACACACCACTGGCCCTACGTGGGGATCAGGAACAGGCCGGACCAGACTGGCAACACACGCCAGTACCTCTCGCCGTGCCTCTACATCTTCCACCCCCTCTTCGACCAGTGGCCCCCGTAACCTGGCGGCCTCCTCTGCCAATCCGCTGGGCTGCTCTGCCGCGGTTTCCTGCTGGCCCGTCGTCCACGGTGTTAGCCCCCCCCTAAAAATTCTCTGGGCGTCTCCCCTAACCGTGGACCAGGTCTCCATGTCCCTCGCCAGCCTTTCGCCCTTCTGCCATAATGTCAAGCCCTTCTCTTCCTCACTCGGCTTGACCCAGTCGAGGAGGCGAAGGAGATCTGTTAGGGATCTCCCTGGCGATGGCTCCTGGACACGCTGCTTGGTCACATCTTGGTGGTTTCTTCTGTCACGCTCGTCTAAGGAGGAGGACCAAGGCGCAGCGTTGAAGGCAAACATCTTCTTTATTTAATAAATGATCACACGATCAAAACAACAAAACGAAACCGTGACGTCCCTGGTTACATACACCAACCAACACGGAACAAAATCCCACAAACCCGAATGAAAAACAGACAGTTTAAATATGGCTCCCAATCAGAGACAACCCACGACAGCTGACACTCGTTGCCTCTGATTGGGAGTCACTCTGGCCAACATAGAAATAAACACCCATTGAAACAAAACCCATAGATCTACACACCCTGGCTCAACATAACAGTGTCCCCAGAGCCAGGGCGTGACACAGAGACTGAGGTATAGAGACACACTGTCAAGTCAAATCATCTGGCTGTGCTTTCATGTCAAAACATTTATTATTTTCTATTCATAAAATTCTATTGTATTATATTCTTTGATAATATATTATATCCATAGGCTCCACTCTGTATAGTGTTAATGATGACTGTTTGTTCTGTACATTGATTGAATGGTTAGGACTATCTCACTGTATTCACAGATTAAATCCCAAGAGACCAGGAGACCTAAAGGAAGCCTTCAACACTGTATCCCTTCATCCAGTCATAGTAAACAACCTCTGTCTGTCTGTCTGTCTGTAAACACAGCTAACTTTTCTGCGGTGGTTGTTGTTGCTATCAGTGCTGCACAGCTATTTTCAGGTCTCTCCAGAGATGGTCGATCGGGTTCAACTCCAGGATCTGTCTGGACCACTCAAGGACATTCAGAGACTTGTCCCGAAGCCACTCCTGCGTCTTGGCTGTGTGCTTAGGGTTGTTGTCTTGTTGGAAGTTGAACCTTCGCCCCAGTCTGAGATCCTGAGCGCTCTGAAGCAGGTTTTCATCAAGGATCTCTCTGTACTTTGCTCTGTTCATTTTTCCCTCGATCCTGGCTATTCTCCCAGTCCGTGCCTCTGAAAAACATCCCCACAGCCTGATGCTGCCACCACCATGCTTCACCATAGGGATGGTACCATGTTTTCTACAGACGTGACGCTTGGCATTCAGGTCAAAGAGTTCAATCTTGGTTTCATCAGACCAGAGAATCTTCTTTCTCATGGTCTGAGAGTACTTTAGGATCCTTTTGGCAAACTCCAAGCGGGCTGTCATGTGTCTTTTACTGAGGAGTGGCTTCCGTCTGGCCACTCTACCATAAAGGCCTAAATGGTGGAGTGCTGCAGAGGTGGTTGTCCTTCTGGAAGTTTCTCCCATCTCCACAGAGGAACTCTGGAGCTCTGTCAGAGTTACCATCGGGTTCTTGGTCACTTCCCTGACCAAGGCCCTTCTCCCCCGATGCTCAGTTTGGCCAGGCGGCCAGCACTAGGAAGAGTCTTGGTGGTTACAAACTTCTTCCATTTAAGAATGATGGAGGCCATTGTGATCTTGGGGACCTTCAATGTTGCAGAAATGTTTTGGGACCCTTCCCCAGATCTGTGCCTCAACACAATCCTGTCTCAGGGCTCTACGGACAATTCCTTCACCCTCATGGCTTGGTTTTTGCTCTGACATGCACTGTCAACTGTGGGACCTTATATAGACAGCTGTGTGCCTTTACAAATCATGTCCAATCAATTGAATTTACCACAGGTGGACTCCAATCAAGTTGTAGAAACATCTCAAGGATGATCAATGGAAACAGGATGCACCTGAGCTCAATTTTGAGTCTCATAGCAAAGGGTCTGAATACTTATGTAAATAAGGTATTTCTGTCTTGTATTTTCAATAAGTGTGTAAAAATAAAAACCTGTTTTCGCTTTGTCATTATGTGGTATTGTGGGTAGAGTGATGAGGAAAATGTTTTATTTAATCAATTTTAGAATAAGGCTGTAACGTAATAAAATGTTGAAAAAGTCAAAGGGTCTGAATACTTTCCGAATGCACTGTATGGCAGCTAGAAATCAAAACTGGATGGTCTTCAGAGATAGATGGGAGGGGCTTCGGGTAGCTGAAGGCGGGGACTAAAAACAAACAAAAGATAACTAATGTAAAATGTAGTGTCTGTGAAATGTATGTAGTATGTACATTTATAAGCTGGAAGTGGAAGCCTAAGTATTGTTTGTCCATTAGTTTAGGAGGGGTGGTAGGGTTAGGGGAAAATAATAAAGAAGGAAAATATATTTAAAATAATATTTACAAAACATATATATGGGGGATTGGAAATGATGCAGACAATTACACAGATAGAAGCCCCAATATATCTGCAATGTTAAAGCTGATCCTGTAGCTGTACGGTGGCTTTGACCAGCTGGTGCTTCTTCAAAGCAGGAGATTCATAGTGAGGTTGGAGGTGAGTCTCACAGTAAGAGGCCAGACACACCAGACAGGACATGAGGGCTTTCTGCTTTCTGGTCCCAGTGCAGACATCACACGCCACATCTCCAGGTCCAGCATAGCACAGAGCAGGAGGGGGAGCACCCTGGAGTCCTGTCTTCTTCAGTTTCTCCACCACTTCAGCCAACATGTTATTTTTCCTCAGATTAGGCCTTGGAATGAAGGTCTGTCTGCACTGAGGATGTCACACCCCACATCTAAAGGTCCAGCATGACAGTGAGCAGGAGCAGCTTGGAGTCCTGTCTTCTTCAGTTTCTCCACCACTTAGGCGAGCACAGCACTCCTGTTCAGAATAGGTCTTGGGGTGAAGGTATGTCTGCACTGCACTCAATCTGGTTTATTTAGTACCCCAGCGCAGGTTAAGTAGTGGAAAGAACATGTTGGGTTATTTTGACCCAGACAGTTTGGTTGCGTGAATAACCCAATATGTTGGGTTGTTAGTATTAACATAACACGGGTTAATTTAACCATCAGTTGGGTATTTTTTACTCTCATGCTTGGTTGACCTAGCAACTGGGTCTGTTTTAATGTCATGCTTGGTTGACCTAGCAACTGGGTCTGTTTTAATGTCATGCTTGGTTGACCTAGCAACTGGGTCTGTTTTAATGTCATGCTTGGTTGACCTAGCAACTGGGTCTGTTTTAATGTCATGCTTGGTTGACCTAGTAACTGGGTCTGTTCTAATGTCATGCTTGGTTGACCTAGCAACTGGGTCTGTTTTAATGTCATGCTTGGTTGACCTAGCAACTGGGTCTGTTCTAATGTCATGCTTGGTTGACCTAGCAACTGGGTCTGTTTTAATGTCATGCTTGGTTTACCTAGCAACTCGGTCTGTTTTAATGTCATGCTTGGTTGACCTAGCAACTGGGTCTGTTTTAATGTCATGCTTGGTTGACCTAGCAACTGGGTCTGTTTTAATGTCATGCTCGGTTGACCTAGCAACTGGGTCTGTTTTAATGTCATGCTCGGTTGACCTAGCAACTGGGTCTGTTTTAATGTCATGCTTGGTTGACCTAGCAACTGGGTCTGTTTTAATGTCATGCTTGGTTGACCTAGCAACTGGGTCTGTTTTAATGTCATGCTTGGTTGCCCTAGCAACTGGGTCTGTTTTAATGTCATCCTTACTGTAGGTTATTTTAAGGCGTTTACATACTGTAAACTCAATGTTTCCTTATTAAATTCTTCTATAATATGTAGAGTATTTATTACATATTATAATAAGGTATACCACTGTATTATAGCCCAACAATGAGACATACGTGGACTTTTAGGAAACTCTATAAGCATAATTGAAGCTACAAAAATGTCAATGTTCAACCTTAACATGTGCTAACTACGCAACAGACCAGATGAACAGGAAATATATTTACTCTCATGGGTGGCTAAAAATAACTATCTGAAAGCACACCCCTACTAAACTATGCCTACAGTCTTCTGATCTGACCTGCTGGGTCATATCTCAATAACCAAGCAACAATAACCCAACCCCCAGCATCCATAACCCCGCAGTTTTTTAAGAAAACAACCCAACTAAGTGACCCAACGCCTGCAACCCAACATTTGGGTCAACCAAACAACCCAGTATTGTTTAGAGTGTGGGGACAGGTGTAGACACCTTTCAGATCATCCTGATCCCAGCTTTCTTTAATACAGCCCATACAGTAGCTTTGTCCACAGGCAGTAGTCACCGGATCCTTCAGTGGATCCAGACAGACGGAGCAACAGAACAGTTCTAGATTGTCAGCCATTTTAGTGCTTTCACCTGAAGGTTGAGCAACAGGGTGTCAAAAATGACTTTCTGTTTCATGGAACTCTACACCAGAGGACAGGGAGTGGCTTCCTCTTGACTGTGTACTCTGTATCTACAGGTTTTTGGGGGATGGAAGTCAAGCTAAGAAGATGACGTTGCATACAGCTGTGTCCACAGGGAATAGTAACTGGATCCTTTGGTAGATCCAGACAGCAGAGTGGATATTTTAAAAGGGCCTCTGCAATGTCCATACAACAAACTGCACAGCAGAGTATCAGAGATAACTTTAATTTCTTTGAAAGTCTGAGTGGTGGGGGAGGCCTTTTAGATCTGTTTGGAGACGTTAGTCCTGGATGGATGCACTGAGGTATATAGGGATGGAAGCCATAGTGACGTGTAACCAAATATAAGGTTGTGGTAAAACATTACAACGTTTTAAAGGTTCCATAAATGTACAGTGACCTATTCAGAAGCCACAGTGGTGAATGATGAATATGTCAAATCAAAAGTTCTCTTTCATTTTCAGTCATGTAAAATGATCATAAATTGTAAAGAAACATGTGGATGCAGTGGGGTGCAAATACCTCTGTAGAATTAATTAAGCGAGAAATGGCGGTGGAAACGGCTTTATGCACAAATATTGATATAATAACCATCATATTGAAGTAAACTTGGAGTCACACGATGATATGTGGTGTGGTCCTCCCACTACGACTCAGGAAACCATGCAGTTTATTAAGCTACAGATGAAATAAGTTATGCTGAACTTCACAGGGTGGTGAAAGTGCACGGTGATGAGCTTGATGCTCCTTTCCAATAAATATGGAGGGTCTTTTTGTCCATAATAATGTCATCATGTAGGTAGCCTGTCCAGAGTGGGCACGTTCGCTATATAATGCACAACCAAATCTGACAAAACCATCAGTAGAGTTGAAAATGTGATGGAAACCCATTTAACAGAACGTTTTTAACCGGTACATGGGAATTTAACTGCAAAAATATATTAGTATTTTCTAAAATATATATTTGTATGTGCATTACGTCATCACGCACAGCCATTTATCTTCAACACGTCAATTTGATGGAAACATCTCTGCTGGTAAAATGACCATGTTTTTATGAAGATTTTACAATGTTCACATGAAAATCTGTCGCCAGTCGAATGGAAACAGATTTTCATGCGAATATTCAAAAATCTGCATAAAAACCAAATCCCAATAGAATTGAATGGTAAATTACATATCGAGTCATTTTGGAGTCACTTGTATTGTAAATAAGAACATAATATGTTTAAGTGACTCCAAAATGACACCATACATTATTTACCATTCAATTCTATTGCGACCAAGCTATAACTTCCTGACTGATGTCTTGAGATGTTGCTTCAATACATCCACATAATTTTCCTTCCTCATCCTCAGCCTAGTGCACTACGTAGCGATCAGGGAGAGATTTGGGACAGAGACAGTAACTCCTGTATGGAAATCTTCATTCTAATGACAGTGAGCAAATCTCCACCCTATTCCCTATGTAGTGCACTACTTTAGATCTGGTCAGAAGTAGCCTAGTGCACTACGTAGGGAACAGGGTGTCATTTGGGCCAGAGTCAGTAACTCCCCTGGGTATGAATTGTCTCTCTATCTTATCTGTCTTCTATATGATGTTCTCCTCTCCTCCTCTCTTCTCTCCTCTATTCACTCTATTCTATCATCCACACCACATGCCAGCTTCAACACAATCCATTTACAAGTTAAAGACACACCTTGGAATAAATAGCAAAGGAAAACTACTACTAGATGGATTTTTTATTTCCCATCACCATGAATCATATTTAATAACTGAACAGTAGCAGACCTGACTTCATCTGTTCCTGACTCTAGATAGTGGATTAAAAAGACCATCAATCTCCAATGATAATAAAGTACAATTCTGAACATTACTGATATACTGAGTGGCAAGTCAAGATATCTGCTGTTTTTATTGTTTGGTTAATAGCACCACCTGCTGGACAGGTTTAATGTTGCTTGACTGAGCAGTATGGGAGAATAAAATATATCAAATTTAGGGCCGGTTTCCCGGACATCTCCATTGAACATGCTTTTTAGTCTAGGACTAGGCTTCATCTTTGTCCGGGAAACCGGCCCATATAGTTCAATTAGCAAGTAAGTAACACTACCTGTTCCATGATACTGAGGAAAATGACATTGAGACAGAGAACCAATTGAGAAAACATTTCAATGGTTCTGAATGACAACCAACATACATTAACAGCATACATCATGATTAATTTGAATATATAAGATTAAAACATTGCACTTATGAAATATGAATTTATTGAATTGTAATTCACAACATCTTCTGAAGATCAAATCAATCAAATCATTGTACATAAAAACAGAGCAGAATGAATCATCACATCTGGGGACCATCACCACCAGCATGACTAGTATCTATGTGGACCCTACTACAGTTTAACCAGCTCAGCTATAGACTACACCAGCATGACTAGTATCTATGTGGACCCTACTACAGTTTAACCAGCTCAGCTATAGACTACACCAGCATGACTAGTATCTATGTGGACCCTACTACAGTTTAACCAGCTCAGCTATAGATTACACCAGCATGACTAGTATCTATGTGGACCCTACTACAGTTTAACCAGCTCAGCTATAGACTACACCAGCATGACTAGTATCTATGTGGACCCCTACTACAGTTTAACCAGCTCAGCTATAGACTACACCAGCATGACTAGTATCTATGTGGACCCTACTACAGTTTAACCAGCTCAGCTATAGACTACACCAGCATGACTAGCATCTATGTGGACCCTACTACAGTTTAACCAGCTCAGCTATAGACTACACCAGCATGACTAGTATCTATGTGGACCCTACTACAGTTTAACCAGCTCAGCTATAGACTACACCAGCATGACTAGTATCTATGTGGACCCTACTACAGTTTAACCAGCTCAGCTATAGACTATATCAGCATGACTAGTATCTATGTGGACCCTACTACAGTTTAACCAGCTCAGCTATAGACTACACCAGCATGACTAGTATCTATGTGGACCCTACTACAGTTTAACCAGCTCAGCTATAGACTACACCAGCATGACTAGTATCTATGTGGACCCTACTACAGTTTAACCAGCTCAGCAGTACCATTGCTAGAAACCCCAGGATAGAGGGGCTGAGTGAATGTGGTCTGGACTCTGTGGAGGAGGGTCATTGTGTCAGAGACACTGTAGAAGGACAGAGTACCTGCCTTGTGATCCAGGTCCACTCCTACTCTGGAGGACAGAGGGCCTGATACTTTAGTCACAACATTATTGTGTATGAACAAATAACCACCACTAGAGCACTCTAAACTCCAGGACTTGTTATTTAATCCAAATCCACCATCTGTCCCTGTTCTGCTGATGTCTTTATATGAGACTGCTGTATAAACCCACTCCCCACTCCACTCCATCTCCCAGTAACAGCGTCCAGACAGACCCTCTCTACACAGAACCATCAAGTTGTTTGTGAATCTGTCTGGATGGACAGGATATGGTTGTTCTTGGTCTGTAAGTGTCACCTTTCTGTTCCCTTCAGACAGAGAGAGGCGTTTGTGTGCTGTGTTTGGGTCCAGTGTGAGCTGACAGGAATCTGGGAGAAGAGCAGAGCAGAGACCAATGAGGGGAGTTAGAACAATAAGTTAAGTCAGATACTGTAGCTACCCTGTCTTTGATTAAAGCACAGCAGAGATCAAATCAGAGAAATATGAGGAGTCAGATAGATACCCAGTCTTTGATTAGATCTACTATTGCTATATATTTCTAGAGGGATTGTTAGGAGTGTCAGTAAAAAGAGACTGTTAGTTACTTCAGAATAAAGAGACTCACATTGTAAGAACTGTTCTCTGGTCTTGGGCTCTGGAGGCAGTACAACATCCACTATATTCACTACAGACACACAAACACATTCACAGAGAGAGGGAATGTTACCATCATACCATATTCCACATGTATATGACTAGTAGGGAACTTTCAATGGTCTAAAGTTGATGTTCTTATTATTTTCAACACACCTGTAGTGGAGATCTTGGTCCATTCTCCTTTAAGGATGTCTTCTAGTTTCTCTCTCAGTTCAGACACAGTCTTACTCACATCTCCAAAGTACTGAAGAGGATGGACAACGATGCTGGGTAAGTCTGAAGATACACTGGTACTGGAGAGAGACTGATAACTCTGGAGAGAGAGAGAGAGAGAGAGAGAGAGAGAGAGAGAGAACATAACCAAATGACTGAGAGTTTTAATTTCATATCACATGTATCAAGGCAGTTGAGTTACCTGGAGGAAATGGATGTGATCCTCTGTGTATGAGAGCTGCTCCAGCTCAGTGCTTCTCTTCCTCAGCTCAGCTATCTCCTGCTCCAGTTGCTCCAGGAGTCCTTCAGCTTGACTCACTTGAGCCTTCTCTTGGGCTCTGATCAGCTCCTTCACCTCAGAGCGCCTTCTCTCAATGGAGCGGATCAGCTCAGTAAAGATCTTATCACTGTCCACCACTGCTGCCTGTGCAGAGCTCTGTTAAGAGAGAGAGAGAGACTGACTTGTCTTAATTTAATGAGCCATCCTCATTACACTAACACCCCCACCCCTAAAAGCACATTGCGTGACACCACAACCTCCACACAATCACATTATCCAGTACCCAACACCACAGTACAATACACCAACCAGCACCACATTCCAACCGACCATCCAACCCCTCCTCTCCAGCCGTACAGACAGCCCCCCTGAGCCCCCATACCTCCTGAAACATCTCCACACTGTTGATCATTTTGTACAACTCAAACTCAACCCTAAGGCGTCAACAGTAATGGATTACCCTGGCAACACAGAAAAAACATGATGAACAGTCTGTCATTGCAGAAAACGGACACCCCTCCCCAACTCCCAGGTCAACCCGAGCCAACCAGCTATTGGTGTCCAGGGCTCCATGTAATACCCTCCACTGGACGACCCCTGACCTTTCCAGCACTGGGAGCTTATAAAGCCCCTCCACCTATACCCTGCCATGCTCTCAGCCCCCACAACCCCCTGCCACTGATGCCCCTTCACTCCCACTAAGCTCAGAGTGTTAAAAGTCAGTAAGTCCTCCAGACTCTCCTGCCAGTCCCCAGTCTCTGCTGTCACTTGCAGTGGTGGAAACGGTGGTGGCCCCTCCTCAGGCTGCTCCAGCCCTCAGTACTGCAGCATAGAAATCAGAGACCCCTGCTGTATTGGGTCTCTCCGGCCGCATGATGAAGATCTGCTGATCCAGCCCCAAACCACCAGCCCTCCTCAACAGAGCACATGCTGGTTCCCTCCAGCCCACCTCCGTACGGTACAGTAGCCTCTGTGCTGCTGAGTCAGAACGCTGCCACCCTGACCAGAAAATGTTTACTAACTTGCGCTGCAGGTCTACAAGCAGAACACCGGGGGGGGGTTGAGAATGGCCAATTTAAGCCATAGAGAGGATGCCACCAAGTTGTTGATGATCAGCACCCTCCCTCTGTATGCCACTTGGGAGATGAGCCACCTCCACTTCGTCAGCCTCGACACCACCGCTTGTGACACTCCTTCCCTGTCCCTCCTCACCCACCCATCAGGCTCCCTCATCTCCCCACAACAGAAGTTACCCACCCAGCAGGCTCCCTCATCTCCCCACAACAGAAGTTACCCACCCATCAGGCTCCCTCATCTCCCCACAACAGAAGTTACCCACCCAGCAGGCTCCCTCATCTCCCCACAACAGAAGTTACCCACCCATCAGGCTCCCTCATCTCCCCACAACAGAAGTTACCCACCCATCAGGCTCCCTCATCTCTCCACAACAGAAGTTACCCACCCATCAGGCTCCCTCATCTCCCCACAACAGAAGTTACCCACCCATCAGGCTCCCTCATCTCCCCACAACAGAAGCTACCCACCCATCAGGCTCCCTCATCTCCCCCACAACAGAAGTTACCCACCCATCAGGTTCCCTCGTCTCCCCCACAACAGAAGTTACCCACCCATCAGGCTCCCTCATCTCCCCCACAACAGAAGTTACCCACCCATCAGGCTCCCTCATCTCCCCCACAACAGAAGTTACCCACCCATCAGGCTCCCTCATCTCCCCACAACAGAAGTTACCCACCCATCAGGCTCCCTCATCTCCCCACAACAGAAGTTACCCACCCATCAGGCTCCCTCATCTCCCCACAACAGAAGTTACACGCCCATCAGACCAACGTAAACAATGGATTTTCTTGGTTTCCCCACTCTATTTCTCCAACCCAAAAGAGCTGGGAGCATCCATCTCTCTCAACATGGAAAAACTAGCTCTTACAAGTGCTCCTTTTGCTTTCATCTGAAAAGAAAGCCCCTAGGTCCCTGCGTAGTTCAGATAGATTATCTTGTAGCCCCACCCTACCTTGCCCCACCAGCTCAGCCTCCACCTCACTTATACACCGCTCAAGCTCCCCCAGTACTCTCCTGGCCTCTGAAGAGGAAAAATATGTATACTGCTGACTGAAAACCTGAATCTGTGCTTTCCCTACATCCCACCACTGACTGAGAGACTCAAACTCCCCCTTCTGCTGTTCCCACCTCTCCCAAAAGCCTTGGAAGCTTGAGCAAAAAGTGGCATCTTGGAAGAGCTTTACATTGAATTTGGTGAAACAGAGAACTGAGCCCTGTACCAGGTACATACACATTTATGAAAGCAAAGACAAGGTCAACCACTAACAACCTACCCTTACACACCTCTTTTGACATTTTAATGTTTTTGTTTGACATATTCCCCCAGTCTCTGTCACCGTTCATGTTAAGGAAGTCTAACCGTGAAATCTCCATAAGAGGTGGGAGGGAAATCACCACAATCAGAAACCAGTAGAGAAGCCCATAAAGCCGCCATGCCAGAAAAAAACATAAATTTAAGCAGATTCTGAAGACATGACCTTAAGAACCCATGACCCATTTTCTCAGCCTATACCGCTTCCTGGGTGAGAGGACACTAAACCCCTCATTCTTCATCACGTGTTGTACTGACCTTACAAACCTTCCAGGCTCAATCAAATAAGACTCCAGCAGAACCATCTTTTTCCCCTTTAGTCTCCATCAGGAACCTAGAAAGTTCTCTCACCGTATATACTGGGCCCTCAGCCTGACTGGCTGTCAGCTCTGGATCCAATGAGCCGTCTGAAAACGAGACCACCTTGTCCTCCGCTCCCGCAGACTCACCTCCCCCCTCTTCCTCTTCCTCCTCCTCCATTGGCACGGTACCGTCCTCCTCCTCCCCAGTCTCTGCCCCCCTGCACTTCCCACCTGATCAGTTCCTCTTCCCCAATGACAGGCAATATTTCCTGGGATGAGTCCACCAAGCCTTTGCCCACCGGAGTCTCTGTTACTACAGAAACCTGCCTCAGCTCATGTAGCCCAGCTGCAACCCTCCCCACCACCGCTTTCTCCACGGCCTGCGCACCACCACTTGGCCATGCACTACTCTCCTCCTTCCTGGTACCACCACCACTTGACCCTGCTCTACTCTCCTCCTTCCTGGTACCACCACCACTTGACCCTGCTCTACTCTCCTCCTTCCTGGTACCACCACCACTTGACCCTGCTCTACTCTCCTCCCTCCTGGTACCACCACCACTTGACCCTGCTCTACTCTCCTCCCTCCTGGTACCACCACCACTTGACCCTGCTCTACTCTGCTCCTTCCTGGTACCACCACCACTTGACCCTGCTCTACTCTCCTCCTTCCTGGTACCACCACCACTTGACCCTGCTCTACTCTCCTCCCTCCTGGTACCACCACCACTTGACCCTGCTCTACTCTCCTCCTTCCTGGTACCACCACCACTTGACCCTGCTCTACTCTCCTCCCTCCTGGTACCACCACCACTTGACCCTGCTCTACTCTCCTCCCTCCTGGTACCACCACCACTTGACCCTGCTCTACTCTCCTCCCTCCTGGTACCACCACCACTTGACCCTGCTCTATTCTCCTCCCTCCTGGTACCACCACCACTTGACCCTGCTCTACTCTCCTCCTTCCTGGTACCACCACCACTTGACCCTGCTCTACTCTCCTCCCAGCCTCTGCCCCCTGAGTCCTAGTAGGCTGGACAACAGAACAAGTCAAAATTCACTGAAGGTTGTAAAATGGCCAAAGAGCATTGGCTGAGCTGGAACACTAGCCTGAGGCCAAAGCAAATTAATTGAAGCGAACCATCACTGAGCCTCTTCTGACTGGAATGATCCTTAGAATTCAATTTTCCCTAAATGGCACCAAAAAATGTCTACCTTTTTATTTCACCACTACAATCTGTTCTTAGGACGAAACAGAAAAACATAAGTAATAAATAACAACTGGTGTAGAAAGTAAACATCCACACCTCGATGGTGCCAAGTGTGCTTATATCTGCATTACCAGGAAGTAGGAATTTTTGTAAACTTCTGACTATTTCTGGTCTAGCGATCGATGACAGCAGAGTACACTGCCCAACCTGATGTCATTAGAAAGAGGAGATTATCCTGATTAAAATGGAGTCTGACTTGAAATATACCATTGTGAGATATTTTGTGAAATAAAGAGACATACCTATATTTCCCCTAAAGGAAACAATGGGACGACCTCAGAGCTCCAGGAGTACATGTTGTTTTTGGGACGTTTTAACTACCAGCAATACGCTGCCCAAACTTACATCATTAGAAATAATAGGTTATCTTGATTAAAATGATGTAGAACTTCAAACCATTAAAATTAATACATATATTTGACATAATTGGTGAAATAGACAGACATGTCCCTATTTCCCCAAAACAATGGCAGTCTGAAAGTTCTAAGAGCAGTCTTTTATTTAACCAGTTCACCATTTATCTACGACCATTTGCCTTTTTGTGGATTGTTTACCTTTAGTTTACATGTGAGTCATTTAGCAGACGCTCTTAATCTAGTGGTTAAGAGCATTGGGCAGTAATCGAAAGGTGGCTGGTTCGAAATCCCCGAGCCGACTAGGTGAGAAATCTGTACCCTTGTACATCGACAGATTTAGGCACTTAACCCTAGTCGTTCTGAATAAGAGCGTCTGCTAAATGACTCACATGTAAATGTAAACTAGGCCTCTGTGAAAGTGTGGCAATAACTTATTAACTTTACATTATTCACAGACAGACTCCTCTGAAGGCAGGCAGGCAGCACACTCCTGAAAACTAAATGCTCAGCAAAGCAAAGGCTCTTTTGAGAGCTACCAGATTTATATAAAAAAAGCTAATTTTCAGTGTCTGTGTCCAGTGTCTGTTTATATGTTAAGGGGGTGTTACTTTGGCAGATAATGTCACCCATCTAAATATATATATTATTTTTTAGATAATTAACTAAATGTATGGTGTTTTTGGTTTATGTCAGTTTCATTGTTTGTTATGCTATGAATTGTTATTTTATGGTTGTAAGTAGGGGTGTAACGAACCATCTACTACATCGATGTATCGATTTATATTCCTATGATCCAACTACATCGATCTGTGCTCGGCGAGTTGGCCTTTTGGACAACATATATCAATCTAACATTAATAATAATAAATCGATTGTATCGATACTAGGAAATAACCCATTGGATTTAAGCACGTCAGACTTTGTATGGATGTTTTTTCTTAGCACTTTTAATGATAAAGGCTTTAAACATTACTCGACTCAGTCTGCCTATCCGTGACGTCATCGCCCCGCGCCAGCAGCAGCGCAAAGGCGCAAAGACAACAAAACATAGCATGGCGGACGACAGAGGAGAAGCCGACGAGCGAGAAATTATCAAGCCACCATTGCGGTCCTTACAAGAAACAGGAATCTAGGAAACTTCACCTGCACTGTCCAGTATCCAGGTATTTATTTCAGTCACACTGGTTGAATTTTTGGCTAAAAGGTTACTGAATCGATTTCAAGTCACTGAATCGTTTCGGATCGTATCGTTCTAAATGAACCAATAACGTCCTTGAATCGTATCGACAACCACGAATCGTGATACAAATCGAATCGTTGTTAAAACGAATCGTTACACCCCTAGTTGTAAGTGATCAAATGAACTAGAACATTTTATATTTAGCAATTTTGAGTAATTACTACTTTAGTAAGGATACACTTAGTAAGGATATACACTTTATTCAGTACTACTGCAGTTGCTAAATAATTCCAATAGATGGCAGCATAAGACCACAAATGACATTTCAGAAGATTAGTTTAGTTCTCTCCCTGGATACACCACCACTCCACCTCACAGAAAAACTCCTGCCTGAGCTTTTTACTGTCCCTTTCCACACTGCTAACGCAAGAGGAAGGACTGAAAACACATTACTGTGAAGTACTATAATGACGATTCATGTTTATTATTACCTGTTTTTATGCTCATGTTTTAAAATTATAGCTCATTACTATAACGATTATCAAAAAGCGCGAACATTAATTCAGTCACCTCTGGTCGACAAAAATGTATTTTTCTAGTCCATTCATTGTCAAATTCATCAACCAGCACAGAGCCACTCTGCCTTCTCGAACAAGTAGCCAAATCAACAAGCCCCGCAAAAAGCTTGTGCCGTCAGCGGCAGCGAGCACTCTGCCTTCTAGCACAAGCGAGGGGCATGTTGAGGTACATTTTCTAACCGCGATGGTTGCATTATTTATTGGTGGGCTGGAATATATGAGATATTAAGATGATGTCATAATGCATGTTTACTAAGGTTGAGGTTAGCGCATCTGACTAGTGATTATTTGGCCGGTGTTCAATACCTGCTAGAGTTAATATTTTGTTGCTCTCCCAAAAGCAACACAGGCCTAATATGAGGTATATAGCTAACTGTAAAGTAATGAGTGACCTTTTTAGAAAATCATAGGACATAGTCTTTGGTTGCACGCTATTTTATGCTTGTAGCCTATAACTGATGCTTTGTGGTCTTATGCAGCCATCTATTGGAAATATTTAGCAATTAAAAGTTATTAATTCACGTAAAGACATTGGTGAGGCAGCTGAGAAATAAAGTGTATTTTTCTTATTAATTCTGGAGATCAGTCTCAAACCTGCCCCACCTATGACATGCCAATTGCTGGACTTTCACATAGAGGTTACTAGGTCACACCCAGTTCAAACCACATATAAAAAATTAAACTAATGTGTTGTTTATCAAGTGTTCTGCCTTGCAATAATACATATAATACAATGACTAATAAAGATTACATAGGTTTTATTTAAAAAATAACAATAAATGCTATTTAGTACTATAATGGTATTTACTAACATAAAATTATTACTAAAATAGTTTCTAAACGTGTTCTAGGCTACCCTCCCCTAGAATTAGGGTTAGGGGTTAGAGTTAAGGCTAAAATAGGTTATAAGTAGGGTTAGAGTTTCTGTATAGCACTTTGTGACATCTGCTGATGTAAAAAGGACTTTATAAACACATTTGATTGATTGATTGTTAGGTTTAGGGTATTTAAAGCAAAACAAATGAATAGGTTTATAGCTCTCTTGCTCCTCCCTGTGGCCTTCTGTGGGTACTACATACCTCATTCACGACACTTGCTAGGCTCATTATCTGAGGTAGCAACTGTGTCAGATCTATAAATCAATGAGCTACACCTATCCATTTAGTTTACAACTCAGTGAACCTGCGCAGCATTCGCTCAATTCAATGCCTACGAACTTACAGATTTCGACACATATCAAATTACCCAGCAGTAATATAGAAACAATAAATGTTTTTAAAAATTTAAACAGTTATTTCTTAATTGAATTTTTTTATTCTGGCTGTTTAAAATCAGCCACATCTTGAAAAAGAGGACGGACATGCGTTTTGTTTAGATTATACACCTTTTTCTGAAAGAAAATATGATTAACCGTGACCAGAAAATGTTAATTGTTTGATTGCCTCTGCGCAAACCATACGTAGCACTGTGGGTCACCACAAGGTGTACCCAGGTGAACAGTGAGTTTGCTCACCTAGTAGTCATAACCTTGTTAATAAAAAGTTACCTGAGGTAAAGCTACAATGTTAATACGGGCTGGTCTCATTACCAACAATAGTGAAGCTGGCATTGTGACGCAGAACAATGGGCTGGGAATATAACTTTCATTAGGCGAGTTGGTGCCACAGAGCTCAATACAACTAATAGGAGCTGGCAGGGTGAAACATGTCCTATTATTTCTAAACTACGGCAAGCATCTGGGACATATGGTAATATTATGAAACTGGGCTCCATGACGGATGTAATTAAGTAGTTTATCAGAAAAAGGCGTTAAAAATTTATTGTGTCCAGCCTAGTCCTAGCCCCCGCTGCCGGTTGGTCGCGCTTGTCTGCACTAGCATTATGCCCTACATCCCCACACTAGAAACACCCAAAATTATCTGTGCTAGCAAACCCTGCGTTCCACCCCTCCCCTGCGTAACCTTGAAGTTTGTTAAGAAACAAACACTTGTCTACGAAAAGAGACATGTTTAACGGCTTCCGCTTGGCACCCAGCTGAGAGCACACGAAAACCACTTTCAAATTAACCAAAACGAACCAACTACTTCCGGTCTGTTCGTAAGTAATAAACGGAGGCAGATTAGCCACCACAACTCTTGTAAAAAGAGGCGAAATCTGCTCCAACACACCCACTCGCAACAAGACAAACCTTTTTCATTAACACAACCACCGCCTTGTTCATTCTGGATGCAGAGTGCAGATGCTCCGCTCCAACCTGTTCGCCGACCATGAGCAAAACTTCCTCCACACCTTTCTCCAGAACGCACCCGAAGCGACAACGTTTCTTCTCCACTCGGTTGAGGCCATCACGCCGCCCTAACAAACTACCCCTACTCCCCCCTCAACTCTAAACAATAAACAGTGGAAACCAATAAACAAACCCTCCACCATGAGAAAATACATTCAGAAAATACGTAAGAACCAAAAGAAAAAAGAATAGTAGCCCTCCTCACGAACCACAAAACTCTCACACAACCAACTTCTTCTTCTATGATATAATGGCGGTCCACAAACCAACGTTAAAGGTGCATGCCGCCACCTACTGTGCTGGAGTGTGTGGTCGATCACGGTTTCCAACATTTCTTAATCCTCCTACCTAACTCAGTACTTCTGAAAAAAGAAAGAAGAGCCCTACTAACTTCTAATAGACCCTCCCCCATCCCCAAAATCCCTTACAAACCCCCCCAACCTCAATGACCCTACACTTCAATCTTTCCCTCTCTTCAACATACTTACAACAATATAACAACACATGCTCCACCGTTTCATCGACCGTACCCCCCAGACACAAACCATTCACATGCTTGCCAACCAGATGTAATGACGAGTTCAATGTTCTAAGTGCAATCGAGTAAACACCACCTCTTCCTTCCTAATCTGACCTTTGAATCTTGGTCCATCGACCTTTCTGTAAAACTGTAAACTATTCATATAAATGCCGGCCCTTGTGCTCAGAGTACCATCTCTTCTGCCACACATCTATCAAAATGGCTCTGATCTTACATTTGGCCTCACCTCTACCCAGTGGAACATTAATATCAATTATATCTCGTTTCAAAGCTCTTTTAGCTAACTGGTCTACAATGTCATTCCCTTCCACACCCGTATGTGCTGGGACCCAGCAGAATCTCACTACTACACCCATTCTCTCAATTCTCCATAATAACATTAATACCTCCAATAGCAGGTCACTCCTATTAGATTTACCAGATGATAAACTATTCAATACAGACAGAGAATCTGAGCATACTATAATTCTAACAGGTTGTACGTCCTCCACCCACTGGAGGGCAACTATTATCACCAACAGTTCAACTGAGTATACTGACAGTTCATCTGTTAGTCTTCTACATATCTGCACATCAAAATCAGGAACGTAAACGCCTGCTCCTGTGCGCCCACTATCTGGGTCCTTGGATCCATCTGTGAAAAGCGGTAAAAAAGTATAAAAACTTCTACCAATGTAATTGTCAACCAGTTTCTCTATATCACTGACTTCTGACCAATCTTTCCTTTTCTCTACCAAGGTTAGATCAACAACAGGGTCTGGGAGTAACCATGGAGGAACATCCCCTATCACCACAGAAGGGCCAACCTCCAACTCCCTCAAACCACTATCATCAGCAAGCTTTCCAACTGTCCAACCAAAACCACTGCCTTGTCTACTAGTATATTCCCAACAGTCATCTAGAACAGTAGCAGTGGGATGCTCAACCTCACAGCCTTTCAACCCAATAAGATAATGACCATTTTTACACTGTATATCCAAAGGCATCTCACCTGCCTCCACCAGTAAGGCACATACAGATGTTGATTTAAATGCACCAATAGATATCCTTAAAGCTTTATACTGGATTCTGTCTTTGCCGCTGTTCCATAAACTATACACCCAAAATCAATTGTCGTCCTGATCAGAGCTCTATAAATATCCATCAACGATTGTCTGTCAGCACCCCATTCATAACCAGAGACCCACACAACCTACTACCGCAAAAGTGATGGAATGAGAGAGACAGAGACATCGTTACAACACTGTACATAGCCATAATATAACGGTTCTTCTTCTTTGGAGTTTAACGGCGGTTGGCATCCATTATGTTGCATTACCGCCCCCAACTGGACTATAATATCAATCCATTATACTTTGTGACACAAAATGGGAAAAGGGGAAATTATAATAATACAGAAAAACACCCTTCCAACTAACCCTACACTCATTAAATACCCACTAACCCATTCCACTACTTTGACCCTATCTGCTCCTGCACCATGCCAACGGCCTGGGAGGACGGGACACCACCACTCAACACACCCTGTAACTCTTCTGAAGTCTAATCTTGTATGCCCAAATACTTCTCTGCAGCTGCCACCACAACATCTTTTTTCTTTGATTTACGTTCCATTTCTGCTGTACAGTTGATAACCATTGCTATAAACGCTAAAAGCTATCTTTACCGAAGCATATATCAGTCGTTGGCCTATCCCTCTGTGCTGGCACAGATCTACTACTCACAGGGATCCTCTCAGGATCTCTCACCCTTGACCCATCCTCCTCTACTTTCTTCACTGCCTCAGCATACGACACCTTCTGCACTACTCTGACTCTAGCCACCTCAACCTGCCTCTCTCGCACCGGACACTTCCGATCCCCAGCAACATGGGCATCCCAACAGTTGACACACACAACTTTATCCACCGAAACTACACAAACCTCTATCCCATGCCCTCCTGCACACTTCCCACATCTTGGAATCTCCCTCCTACAAACTGCTGCAACATGACCATAAACGATGCACCTGAATCAGCGCAGTGGATTTGCCACAAAAGCTCTAACAGGATAACTGATATATCCTACCATGACTTTATCGGGTAAAGACTCAAAACTCAAAAGAGCTGACAGTGACTTCTATGTTTCACCACGCTCAACACAGGGTCTGCACCAAACGGAGGGCATCACAAACACCAGGAATCTTCATCTTCAATTGCTCCACCTCCACACTTAACATTACCCCAGAAATCACTCCTTTCAATGGTGCCCTGTTCCTAAGAGCAAAGCAAAAAACTGATCTTGACCCAAGTTGCGTGACACGGAGCGCCCACTCCCTCTGGTCAGAAGAAACACAAACAAATATCACAAGTCCACTACAGGTTACTTTCACTGATTCAACTGCACCCAACTCCTTTCCCACCCACCCTGAAACCACAAATGAATCTGCCAAAATGTATGGATCCACTTTCTCCAACAATGTAACTCCTACTGCACCAGATTCTTATTTATCATGTCCATTGATGCCAGGCTCTGGTTCTGAGCTCTTCACCATACCTTCTACCTCACTTAACTCTCCCTCATTCATTTCCATTTCACCTCCAGAACTCGGTCTGACTCACTCTGTTTTCACTTGAATTATAACATTTGAAATGTCTCTATTACTTTGAAACGTCTGTGAGTGTAACGTTTACTGTTCATTTCTGATCATTGATTCCACTTTCGTTTATTATCTATTTAACCTGCTTTGGTAATGTAACATATGTTTCCCATGTCAATAAAGCCCATTTAATTGAATTGAGAGAGAGTGAGAGAGAGCTCCCTGTTAATGTATAGCGGACATGAGTCACTCATGGTTACTCATGGTTATGTGATGAGGTAGCCCACTTGTGACTTTAAAATCAGTGTCGGCCCAGTAGGGAATCTCCTCTTGGTGGAACTTAATAATATATAACATGCCATTTAGCAGACGCTTTTATCCAAAGCGATTTACAGTCATGTGTGAAAACATTTTTACGTATGGGTGGTCCCGGGGATCGAACCCCCAAGATGTTGGTTTCTCCCACAGTAGACCCGGGTTCATATCCAGTCAGTTACATTAAGCCGTGTGTTCTCTGAAAGGGGTCCTGTTTCCAACAGTGGGGTCAGTGGGATTAGATAGAGGCCTGTCTCTCTCCCTCTCTCTGACTGGAGGAGAGAAGTGAAATGGTGTGTCTCCTCTGGTCAACAATACTCACCTTGAGAGACTCCACAGCCTGTTGGAGCTCCTTCAGCTCCTTCTCTCTCTCCTGGAATCTCTGCTGGACCTTCTGATGACTCATCCCCAGCTGCCTCTGTGGATAATCACTCTTCAATGAGCTATCAAGCTTTATTTGTCCAGTAGATCAATAGTATAGTAATGTGACATAGGGCACATAGAAGTTAGGGATTAAAATGTTGAGGAACTGTCTGTGTGAAATTATTTTATTATGTTGTTATGTGAATGATTATAGTTTTCATGGTAGGCGTACATGTATCAAGGGGTTGAGACTGAACTTTGGACTCATAAAAGGGCATTCGGAATGATAATGTTGTTTGACTTTAGAAAATTGTGAAACATTTGGAGCAAAATCAATATACTCAAGGTTTGTGTTCATATTTGTTCTGCTGAGGATCGATATCATTTGAATGATCTCATATTCAAACAGCCTTAGTTCCTACTGTATCTTTAATTATTTGTTTATCAGTGTCACGGTTTCGGGCGAGGCTGCTCCTCCTCCTGGTTCGGGCAGGCTTCGGCGTTCGCCGTCCCCGGAATACTAGCTGCCACCGTTGTATGTTTCGTGTGTTGATTGCTTTGGTCTGTCTGGTACACCTGTGTCTATTTGTGTCCTAATTACGTGTCCTATAAGTTCCGTGTTTTGTGTTAGGTAGATTGTGTGTTGTTGTCCGCGTGTCGTTTGGAGCTGCGTGTTTTGCGCTCTATATGTTTTGTTTAGTTTTACGCATGTTGCGTATTTCACTCGCCTCTGTTTTTCGAGGTCGTGTCTTGGATATTTTTCACTTTGTACTAGTAAAGTTTGTTGGACTAAACCTCTGTGTCCTGCGCCTGACTCCTCATCACATCCACATCGGGTCCAGACTGACAGAACAACACACCTACTATGGAGTCAGCAGGATCAGCGACGACACCCAGGTCGCTAGAAGAACGGCTCAGTTATCAGGACTCCATGATCCGGCAACTGGAGGCCGTTTTGGGCGAGGTGTCCAACACTCTGCACCGGTTGGCTAATGGAGAGGTGCCAACGTCCTCATACACCATCCCATCACCACCGGTCAGTCCTCCTCTCTCAGCGCCAGAACCCAGTGGTATTCGGCTCTCGCTCCCGAGGGCACATGACGGTTCTGCAGCCGGGTGTCAGGGGTTTCTCCTGCAGGTAGAACTATACCTGGCTACTATACACCCAGCGCCCTCGGGATACGAGAGCGTCTCCGCCCTCATCTCCTGTCTATCTGGAAAGGCGTTGGAGTGGGCCAACGCCGAATGGAGGGGAATAGACGCAGCTACCATCACCTACGCTGAGTTCTCCCGCCGCTTCCGGGCAGTCTTCGATCACCCACCTGAAGGGAAGGCGGCGGGGGAGCGTCTGTTCTACCTCCGACAGGAGAAGAGGAGCGCACAGGAGTTCGCACTGGAGTTCCGGACGTTAGCTGCGGATGCGGGATGGAATGAGAGGGCCCTCATCGACCAGTACCGGTGTAGCCTGCGAGAGGACGTTCGTCGTGAGCTGGCCTGCAGGGACACCAACCTATGCTTCGACCAGCTGGTGGACATCTCCATCCGGCTCGACACCCTGCTGGCCACCCGCGGACGTCCCCGAGTGGGGGTCGTCCCATTCCATCCTCCAGCACCTCCGAGCCAATTCCCATGGAGCTCGGGGTGCTGGCGCTAGAGAGAGGAGGAGGGAGAACCCGAGGGGGCCACCCCTGCACCAACTGTGGCCGTGGAGGACACACCGCGGCCAGGTGCTGGGGAGGGTCTTCTGAGAGAGGGGACAACAGGTCACGCACTGGGGGAGTCATTTCAGGTGAGTAGGCGCCCCACTTACCCAGAGCTCTCTGTTGGTCACATGAGTATTCCTGTGCGTTTTCCACAGGTGGCACCTCATTCCCAGCATAAGGCGCTAGTAGATTCAGGCGCAGCTGGGAACTTTATTGATCGGGCATTTTGTGCTAGGTTAGGAATTCCCCCTTCGGCCGGTAGAAGTTCCATTCCCTGTCCACGCATTAGACAGCCGGCCGTTGGGGTCGGGTCTGATCAGGGATGTCACAGCACCGCTGACGATGACGACGCAAGGGGGTCATGAGGAAATCATTCAGTTCTATCTGATTGACTCTCCTGCGTACCCAGTGGTGTTGGGACTTCCCTGGTTAAGCACCCACGATCCTACCAGAGCGTGGCAACAGAGGGCTCTTATGGAGTGGTCTGCCCAGTGTGTAGGGAGATGTCTAGGTGTTTCCATAGGGGCGACCTCGGTAGAGAGTCCGAACCAAGTGCCCGCACTGCGCATTCCCCCCGAGTATGAGGATTTAGCACTTGTGTTTAGCAAATCGAGGGCAACACGGCTACCTCCTCATAGACAGGGGGACTGTGCGATAAATCTCCAGACAGGAGCAGCTCTTCCCCGGAGTCATGTGTATCCCCTGTCTCAAGAGGAAACTGCGGCTATGGAGACTTACATAGCGAGTCCTTGGCACAGGGATACATACGGTCCTCTACTTCTCCGGTCTCCTCGAGTTTCTTCTTTGTGAAGAAGAAGGACGGGGGATTGCGCCCGTGTATTGATTACCGTAGTCTCAATCAGATCACAGTGAAATACAGTTACCCACTTCCACTGATTGCGACGATGACGGAGTCATTACGCGAGCGCGGTTCTTCACAAAGTTGGATCTCAGGAGCGCGTACAATTTGGTGCGCATTAGGGAGGGGGATGAATGGAAAACAGCATTTAGCACCACCTCGGGTCATTACGAGTATCTCGTCATGCCATACGGGTTAATGAATGCTCCTTCAGTCTTCCAATCCTTTGTTGACGAGATTTTCCGGGACATGCATGGGCAGGGTGTAGTGGTGTACATTGATGACATTCTAGTGTATTCTTCTACACGAGCCGAGCATGTAGCCCAGGTGCGCCGAGTGTTGAGACGACTGTTGGAGCATGACTTGTATGTCAAGGCAGAGAAATGCCTGTTCTTCCAGGAATCCGTCTCCTTTTTGGGTTATCGGTTGTCCGCGTCTGGCGTGGAGATAGAGGTAGATCGGGTATCGGCTGTGCGTAATTGGCAAACTCCAACCACTGTAAAAGAGGTGCAGCAGTTCTTGGGTTTTGCTAATTACTACCGGAGGTTTATTCGGGGTTTTGGACAGGTTGCAGCTCCCATTACATCTCTGCTAAAGGGGGGTCCGGTGCGTTTGCAGTGGTCGGCTGAGGCGGACCGGGCATTTGTCAAACTAAAGAACCTGTTCACCTCAGCTCCAGTGCTGGCGCATCCGGATCCCTCTTACCCATTCCAAGTAGAGGTAGACGCGTCCGAGACCGGTATTGGGGCAGTTCTATCACAACGGTCCGGCACGCCACCTAAACTCCGCCCCTGTTCGTTCTACTCCAAGAAGCTCAGCTCGGCGGAGAGTAACTATGATGTTGGGGACAGGGAGCTGTTAGCCGTAGTCCAGGCCCTAAAGGTGTGGAGGCATTGGCTTGAGGGGGCTCAACACCCTTTCCTCATTCTGACGGATCACCGTAACCTGGAGTACATCCGGGCAGCTAGGAGATTGAACCCTCGTCAGGCTAGGTGGAACATGTTCCTAACCCGGTTCGTTTTTAAGATCACATACATCCCTGGGTCCCAGAATGGTAAGGCAGACGCCCTGTCCCGGCGGTATGACACAGAGGAGAGGTCCAACGAGCCTACTTCCATTCTGCCGGAGTCTTGTTTGGTGGCTCCTGTGGTATGGGAGGTCGATTCAGAAATCGAGCGGGCACTGCGTACCGACCCTACTCCCCCGAGTGTCCTGTGGGGCGGACGTACGTTCCGCTCGAGGTTCGTGATCGACTTATTTATTGGGCTCATACATCACCCTCCTCTGGACATCCAGGTATTGGCCGGACATTGCACTGTCTTAGCATGAAATACTGGTGGCCAACGTTAGCCAGGGATGTGAGGGTTTATGTCTCCTCCTGCTCGGTGTGTGCCCAGTGTAAGGCACCTAGACATTTGCCCAGGGGTAAGTTACATCCTCTGCCCGTTCCACAACGACCATGGTCCCACCTCTCGGTGGATTTTGTGACCGATCTACCCCCTTCCCAGGGTAATACCACCATTTTGGTCGTTGTGGATCGGTTTTCTAAGGCCTGTCGTCTCCTCCCACTGCCGGGTCTCCCTACTGCCCTACAGACCGCCGAGGCCCTATTTACCCACGTGTTCCGGCACTATGGGGTCCCCGAGGATATTGTGTCCGACCGAGGTCCCCAGTTCACCTCCAGAGTCTGGGGGGCATTCATGGAACGCCTGGGGGTCTCGGTTAGCCTTACCTCGGGGTACCACCCAGAGAGCAATGTGCAGGTTGAACGTGTGAACCAGGATGTGGGTAGGTTTTTGAGGTCCTATTGCCGGGACCGGCCGGAGGAGTGGTCGAGGTATATCCCCTGGGCAGAGATGGCCCAGAACTCTCTCCGCCACTCCTCCACCGGATTAACACCTTTCCAGTGTATTTTAGGGTATCAGCCGGTCCTGGCACCGTGGCACGAGAGCCAGATCGAGGCCCCTGCGGTGGACGAGTGGATTCGGCGCTCGGAGGAGACGTGGGACGCTGCTGATAGATTAATTATTAATGACTAATTATTACACCCTGAAACTGTGTATAATGTGTTAGAAATGTGTGAGTAAAGTAAAGGCTATGGCATTGAGCCACTATTTAGCAATGTGAGTAAGAGTTAGGCCAGACAACAAAGACAACTGAGAAACTAAGATAAAGAGGCCTCCCAATTTAGGGAGGGGAGAAACTGTTATGAAAACATGGTACAGAATATTGTGAGAACGGCAATAACTGAGTAAAGCAGGGAGTAGGATATGTGTGTGTGTGTGTGTAATGTATGTGTGTATGCATGTGTGTATATGTGTGTGTGTGTGTGGAACTGAAGGTCAGTAGAGCAGTTTTAGAGTGGAAAACTACAGCCCGCCTACAGAGGGAAGGGATTTCTTTTTGTATGACGTATGAGTATAAAAGATGGACTCTGAAATTGTGATGGCAGAATTCTCAATGAATAAATATCTCTGACCATGCAGACCGGGACTCTGGCCGTTACTTAAATCCCAAAAGACTTACAACCTTTTGGGAGACGCACAGAGACACTAAAATAGTTTGTTAAATAATTCACGTAACAGCTTGGTCCTTCTGAGCCAGACTCCAATACCCTGTTTCTGTCATTCCAGGTAACTCTGAAAACCGTCGACGGGCGAATGATACATTCGTAAATAGAAAGTCCTGCCCTTTGACATTAAGGGTTAAAACAGGCCAGAGGACACCTGATTAATGACAGAGACGGTGACGGAATCCAAACCTACATTGAATCTCGGCTGCAAGGATAAGGTCAGTAGTCTTTATTCATTAACTTGGTGAAATTGATTGGAGGACTTGCTAAAATATTGAAAAGTAGCAAATTGATCAATGCGTAGCCATTTTAAGTGAAATGTGGGGTTGACTGTCAGGAATTATCAAGATTACATTGTGAGGATAGACTCCTCCGTAGAGTAGGAGATAATTCTGGGGGACTAGTCAACCTGGTGGTGGGTCCGTAATGATTCACGGTAATAGGCCATTACCAAAAGAAACTACCCGGTGTTGAAATAGAAGGAACTATTAAAAGTACACCTATGGGATGTAACCTGTAAGAGATTATTGAACAGTCAACAAATAATCCGGGTTAAACAAATACAAAAAGTACACCAGAAGGAATTAAAGTAGCATGTGTGAGAAATATAATATTAGTAAAGTCAAAAGTCACAAACAACTGTAGATTTTGCTGTAACTCTATCCGTTCTGGAGCCTTATAAACTCCAGGTTACCGATACAACACCAATAATCATGTAAGGTTGTATACGTGTGAGACCTAATATTTGCTCAAAAGTCACATGAATAATTCCAGGTGGTTGTATAGAGGAGGGAGAACCCATTCCTGTTGTATGAGACTGTCAGGAATTATCAAGATTACATTGTGGGGATCAATCCCTCTGTAAAAGTATGAGATAATTCTGGGGGACTAGTCAAGACTACATATACAGGGAGAGGTGGTTGTATAGAGGAGGGAGAACCCATTCCTGTTGTATGAGACTGTCAGGAATGATCAAGATTACATTGTGGGGATCAATCCCTCTGTAAAAGTATGAGATAATTCTGGGGGACTAGTCAAGATTACATATACAGGAAGGGGGTGATTCAAGGTGTTGTTGTGTGAAGCTATTTTGAATTACTTGTTAAATTGACTTGTTATATAGAAGAGGTGGCTAAGGGATTTTTAACAGTACCAACCATGGGGGGCAAATCCTCACAAGAGGTCCCAGAATTTACTGGGGACGAGAAATACTTGATGTAATTAAAATGGAATCCAGGGATAGAAGAAATCTCCATTATGTAACCAGGTGGAGGGAGAGGTATGGTTTTGAGGGACGTCTAGACGCAGATAAACTCGAATCCATGCTTAAACAGATACATAAGGTGTGTAAAGGAGAAATAAGCAGTGAGAGAGAGAGAGAGTAGGAGGGGGCCAGTACCCACTGATAGCCTTACCTAATCTATTGGCGGGGAATGAAAGGGGCCCCAGCAACCTTAGATGTATACAGTAATAATAATAATATGCCATTTAGCAGACAGGCCATGAACACAGAGGACGTGGCCAGAGCGGTAGAAGGAATGACCCACCCCAAAACAGGAATAGTAAGGTTTGGGCTGCCGTTAGAGGGCAGAGGGTTTCAGGGGATGCCCAGAGGACACTTTTGCCATGGGCCGATTACGGAGAGTATGTTGGGAAAATAACTGAATTGTGTAATAGCCTCAGAGAGACATGCAATCCATCATGAGCAGAATAACAGACAGGACAGAGCCAAGAAAGAAGAGGAAGATGCAGGGTAACTAATTGCCACTCTGGGAGAGATGGCGGGTAGAACTAGAAACTTAGGAGAGAGAGGAGATAAGGCAGGAAGAAAAGAGAAGTGAGTGAGAGGGAAAGAGAAGTGAAGGTTGAGGTCTCCGTGCCTCCCCCAGAGCAGAGGGCAGAAAGGTTATATCCAAACTTGGCAGACCAGGCATGGAGAGAAAATCCAGATGATGAATATGTAGGGAGGAGAAGGAGAGTGCAGGGGAATAATGTTGCCCCCCCAACCGGCCCCACCTCCCTATGAGGAAGAAGGGGCTGGAGGAGGAAGGGAAGATGAAGGTGAGGAAGAGCCAGAGGTAGAGGAGTACCAGACAAGGGCAGAGAAAGTCAGACAGGAGAGAAAAGAGTGAAAAGAGAGAAGAGAGAGAGAGAGAAGTCCATCCCCCAGCTTTGAGCGTGAGGAAGAGGAAGATAAGGCGTGACTAGTCCTTGAGGGAGAAATAGTAGACTCTAGTGGGGGGAAAACTAAGGAACCCTTTGATCCAAATTGTGAGGTGTTTGAATTGGCTACTATTGACTTAGCACTTCAACAGGAACAGAAACCTTATTTGACATTGACAGTAATGGGTATGAACATTAAATTCCTTTGTGATACGGGAGCCTGCAGGACAGCAACCTGTGCAACAGACAAGCCAGATGGAGTCAGGATTGATGGGGAGAAAATCATAGTGCGATCTGCCTCTGGTCATCAATTTATTGAAAGGTTATCAGCCCCAATAACCCTAAAACATGACCAATCAGGATGAGAGGCAACCATACCCATCCTGATATCTAAGCTGTGTCGGGTAAATTTACTAGGACGTGATGTAATGACTAAATTGAATGTGGCTGTCATTTCCGCTGAGAGGGGAATGAAAGTACACATAGTCAGAGACAATATGGTGGTCTGTGGGGAAGGGGAGCCATGTTATTGGGATAGGCAAGATTTGTTTAGGGGGGGAATAACTGATATTCCCCGAACCTTGATGGAACTTGCTGATGATGTAGTACCAGGCCCCACTAAAATGTCCCCCGATGACCTACACTGTACTCTCTGGTATAACAAACACCCAGGTCCAGATGCAATCTATGAGAAAGCATTATTTAAAACCACAGAAAGGACTATAGCCTTGAAATGGTTTCACTATGACAACACCCACGCAGTAGTGGAGGTGGAAATAGGGCCCCAAAGTCAGAGACTGTTCAGGGAAATATGGAGCCCACATGTGTCCCTAGCAAAGGAGCCAGCAGAGGACTGGAAAGACATGGGCCAGGGGGTATCCAAGGGTAAGAGGATCACTGATTGGGTCAATATTGTGAGTGGCGATCAACACAGCCCATCCACAGATAGTACATTTAGATGAGAATAGCAGATGCTGAGGAGAGGAATACCTGTTGACAGAACAACAGGAGTCAGACTTACAAGAAGTTCCAGAGCATTTGTGGTCCCGGGGTCCAGCAGACGTAGGATTAATAAAAGGGGTAATTCCAGTACAGGTGATACCCAAATCTAATCATAGGCCATGACAGAAGCAATACCCTATGAAACCAGAAGCAATAAAAGGTTTGCAGTTTACCAAGAGCAGATTGGGAGGGACCTTGAGGGAGGGCCAATTCCCGGGGAGATAGTGAGGCCAGAAACAAAGGTGCAGTGTCCTGGAAATCACAGTCTGTTTTGTTTTTTTTCAGTTCTGCTGGGAGTACATTGGATGATGGGGTTTTGTGTTGAATTAGAGACAGTGAGACTATTAGTCAATACCTAGGAGAGAAGAGAGGTTACGGTAGCAAAGACAGAAAAGAAGGAAATGGTAATAGTGGAGACAGGAGTGAGTGGAAGTGTTACAATTGTGACAAAACGGGACATTTTGCTAGAGAATGTGAGGAACCGTGTAGTTACTGTGCAAGGAAAGGGCACCAGTTAAGAAACTGTAGGCAGAAGGGGAAGAGAGAAATCAGGAGTCCTCATGACTTGGCTGTTTGGTTGTTGTTTTTTAATTGGGGTTTTCAAATAAAAAACAACACACCTAGTATGATGTTTATAAAGCCTTGATGTTTCAATTTTGGGGGGTTTTCAGCAGGTCAATGGTGATAGGTCTTAGCACACAGTGAATTTTATGGAGTTTTTTAGGTTTTGGCTGAGTTTGGGGTATATATGATTTCTTATGAGAATGAATGTCATGATGATTAATGAACACTTGGGATGAGTAACATTTATTAAATATTTAGAATAATGGTAATGTTTGGTATACTATGGGATGGAATTTCAATTGCCTCTTATCTCTGTTTTAACTTTCTGGTGTTAATTAATCATCCACACTGGTAAATTCTAAAGGCATGAGAGGAGGACTTTAAGATAGTTTATTTTACCAATAAATAAAAATAAGGGATGGCAATTGGATGATAAATTACCAATATTACCTAAGTGATTGTTAGGTAGGTGATAATATTGACACATGGGCAGTGACATGTGTCAAAAGGAGGGATGGATGGTAGAACAGATTAGACAACACTTTGTGGCATATGGGATTACTCATTATAAAAAAAAAATATATATATATAAAATAAAAAATGTTCAAGATGTGTTATCTGTGCTCAAAATAATCACCAGGGCTGACAAAGGGCACCTCAGGGTGAGTATCCTCCAGCTAAGTACCCTTTCCAGCAATTGGAAATGGATTTTATAGAGTTATCACGGAGTGAAGGGAAGAAATTTAGAGTAACCCCAGATAAAGATGGGTTATCCCCCTTTGAGAAAGTGTTTGGAAGACCTTACAGAATGCCACAGTTGGCAGGACCAGACAGGCAGACATAGAACTAGAGAGCACCCTAGCAGAACACGTGAGAAGGTAGTTTATTAACCACACCTGTATGTCAGAGGTTTTGTGCCCCACAGGTGAACTAAAGGAGAAGGTGACCCACTCTATCTAACCAGGAGACTGGGTGTGGATCCAGTCCCTAAAGAAGAAAAACTGGAAGCAGCCCCCTTGGGAAGGTCTATATCAGGTCCTGTTGGTGACGGCCTTCGCTGTAAGAATCGCCGAAAGATCCACCTTGGTGCATGTCACTCACTGCAAAAAGGTAAACCCAGTTACACCTGACGAACAAACACAGAGTTAGGAGAAAGATCCGATCACCACTAGGGCTCGGGGGTTGGCTCCTTAACGAAGATTCCCTTACCCTGTCTGATCATCCCTGTGTGAGTTCGATAGAAGGTAAAGCAATGGGTTGGCCTCTGGCGTCTGACATATTCTCAGGGCGAGGGTGGAGATTCACAGGTCTCCTGACGGTAGGTAGCTGTCTGATTGTGGGGGCCATATTCCTAACACACACGGACCCTCCTGTTTCAGCCAGAAGTGGTAGTTAACCTAACACAAGTTGAAAAGGCATAGGAGACAGCTAGACGTAGGGAAAGGGGAAATACTAGGGACTTTAGGGAAGGACATCACCATATGTATGTCACCATGTACATCCTGGGACTATGTAGTTGCTTATACCAAGTGGGGGGGGATATGTCAATCTCCATACACAGTTTAGGGACAGGTGTAGTATTGTGAAAGTAGGGAATTATCAGAAATGGCAGTGCGACCCATATAAGGGTAGGTACTGTCTGAAAGTCTGAATTACGCTAAAACAGGTAAAGGCTACGGATGAGGGAATGTGGTACATAGGATTTGACCGCAAATGTTGTGGAGACCCATTAGTGGCTTTCTGGGTAGTAATCAACCCAGCAGATGTTACAGACCTGACAAATGAGATATCCTCTTCAACTGGGGCACCCTATAGAGTAAACCTCTCTGAGGGAGGTAGTGAGACCGGGGCCGTGGTGAAGATAGTGCAAACTATAGACCTGAAGGAAGTAGTACAGGTGGAGACGGGGTACAGGGATCCTAACCTGTGGTTGGAATGGATTCAGTATACGGCAATAACTATGTCTAAAGAGGACTGTTATGCCTGTAGGACAGCCAAACCAAGGTTAACAACTACTCCGTTCCCCTTGACAGGCTTTAACTCTCTGTCAGGTTCCATGCAATCCACCTGGGAATGTGGTGAAAGAGTCTTGTAGTAACTTGCACTATCTGTATCCCCCGATAACAAAGTCATCCCGACCTGGGTTGCCTCCGTTTGAAGTCACAGGGGAGTCTTATTGTTTTTCTAGGACTAATAAGAAAGGATACAGGGTAAGGCATCTTAGCTCCTGCTCCCACACAGAGAATATCACAACTAAAAGAGACCATGACTAATCTCTCCTCTTTGTTGCAGCCAGAGGATTTTAGGAACCAAAACCAGGCCCGTGCTGACATCTGATGGTTGTGTGGTGATAACTGATTGTGAACTCACCTACATACGCAAACAATCAAACGTGTCAGAGACTGGTGAGTTGTCACGTAGAAAGTAGAACCTCCTCCCGGGATCCTTTGATAAAGGATATATTGATGGGATAGGAGTACCTCGAGGGGTTCCAGAACAATTCAAAGCTAGGAATCAGATCGCAGCTGGGTTTGAATCAAGTCTTTTCTGGTGGTCAACAATTAATAAAAACGTAGATTGGATGAATGATATTTACTATAACCAGCAAAGATTTATAAACCACACTCGTGATGCAATAAAGGGATTAGCTGAGCAGACAGCGGCAACTAGCTTAATAGCATGGCAGAATAGAATAGCTTTAGATATGCTTTTGGCTGAGCGGGGCGGAGTTTGTGTTCTGTTTGGATCTATGTGCTGTACTTTCATCCCCAACAATACAGCACCGGACGGGTCCGTGACCAAAGCGCTTCAGGGACTCACCACGCTGGCGAACGAACTGGCTGAGAACTCTGGTATTGATAGCTCCCTAAACGGTTGGTTTGATAACATATTTGGTAAATGGAAAACTATTGTTGTAACTATTCTGGGTGCAGCTATAGCTTCTATGGGTATGCTTGTTCTTTGTGGATGTTGTCTTATTCCCTGTGTCTGAGGGTTGGTGAGCAAGGCGGTTTCCCAACAGATGGTGAGATACGGCCCAATCCCGGACTCCGACCTAAGGAATTAAGGATATGACCTACCAGGCTTGGTGGAGGACGACGACGATCCAGATAGTTTGAGACTGGATGTTTTCCTAGAACTATACATCTCTAGTTTAAAAGTTATTGTAATGATCTTTTGTGTATTAAAGTCTCGTTTTAAGTATGATGTACTAGTTACCATTGCTAAAAAGTAACGTTTTTAATCATGGGGTAACACTGATGAACCTGTAATGTTGTTATATGCAAACCAACTTATATACTTCAATGAGTGTGATTCATTTCTATAACAACATATATTTTGTATGTGTGTAATATTTAGTCAAAGGGTGGAATTGATAGATTAATTATTAATGACTAATTATTACACCCTGAAACGGTGTATAATGTGTTAGAAATGTGTGAGTAAAGTAAAGGCTATGGCATTGAGCCACTATTTAGCAATGTGAGTAAGAGTTAGGCCAGACAACAAAGACAACTGAGAAACTAAGATAAAGAGGCCTCCCAATTTAGGGAGGGGAGAAACTGTTATGAAAACATGGTGCAGAATATTGTGAGAACGGCAATAACTGAGTAAAGCAGGGAGTAGGATATGTGTGTGTGTGTGTGTGTGTATGTATGTTTTAGAGTGGAAAACTACAGCCCGCCTACAGAGGGAAGGGATTTATTTTTGTATGACGTATGAGTATAAAAGATGGACTCTGAAATTGTGATGGCAGAATTCTCAATGAATAAATATCTCTGACCATGCAGACCGGGACTCTGGCCGTTACTTAAATCCCAAAAGACTTACAACCTTTTGGGAGACGCACAGAGACACTAAAATAGTTTGTTAAATAATTCACGTAACAGCTGCCCATGTCCATCTGCAGCGGGCCATCCGTCAACAAAAGGCGAGCGCCGATCGCCACCGCAGCGAGGGACCGGTGTACGCACCGGGAGATCGAGTCTGGCTCTCGACTCGAAACCTGCCCCTCCGCCTGCCCTGCCGGAAGCTGGGTCGGCGGTTTGTAGGGCCCTTCAAAGTCCTGAGAAGATTGAACGAGGTGTGTTACAGGTTACAACTGCCTATTGAGTACAAAAATATTAACCCCTCGTTCCATGTGTCTCTTCTCAGGCTGGTGGTAGCTGGTCCACTCCAAGAGGAGGAGATAGGAGAGACCCCTCCACCCCCTTTGGACATCGAGGGGGCACCGGCGTACAGGGTCCGGACTATAGTGGACTCGAGGCGCCGGAGGAGTGGTCTCCAGTATCTCGTGGAGTGGGAGGGGTACGGTCCGGAGGAACGGTGCTGGGTGCCTAGGAGGGACATCCTCGATCCATCCCTCCTGACAGAGTTCCACCGTGGGCATCCCACGCGCCTGGGTCCGCGTCCTCCTGGCCGTCCCGAGACCGGGTCGGCGCACGGCTGGAGCCGCGCGTCAAGGGGGGGGTACTGTCACGGTTTCGGCCGAGGCTGCTCCTCCTCCTGGTTCGGGGAGGCTTCGGCGTTCGCCGTCCCCGGAATACTAGCTGCCACCGTTGTATGTTTCGTGTGTTGATTGCTTTGGTCTGTCTGGTACACCTGTGTCTATTTGTGTCCTAATTACGTGTCCTATAAGTTCCGTGTTTTGTGTTAGGTAGATTGTGTGTTGTTGTCCGCGTGTCGTTTGGAGCTGCGTGTTTTGCGCTCTATATGTTTTGTTTAGTTTTACGCATGTTGCGTATTTCACTCGCCTCTGTTTTTCGAGGTCGTGTCTTGGATATTTTTCACTTTGTACTAGTAAAGTTTGTTGGACTAAACCTCTGTGTCCTGCGCCTGACTCCTCATCACATCCACATCAGGTCCAGACTGACAATCAGACAGTCACCAACAAGTAGTTCTGGTCTTACCTGTTTCTCAGTCCTCTCTGCTGCAGCTGACACTGTATTATGGCCTTTATGTTCATCCACTGTACACAGATAACAGATACACTGCTGATCGGTACGACAGTAAACCTCCAGCAGTTTGTCATGATGAGAGCAGATCTTCTCCTGTAGTTGTGCGGTGGCTTTGACCAGCTTGTGCTTCTTGAAAGCAGGATATTCATAGTGAGGTTGGAGGTGAGTCTCACAGTAAGAGGCCAGACACACCAGACAGGACATGAGGGCTTTCTGCTTTCTGGTCCCAGTGCAGACATCACACGCCACATCTCCAGGTCCAGCATAGCACAGAGCAGGAGGGGGAGCAGCCTGGAGTCCTGTCTTCTTCAGTTTCTCCACCACTTCAGCCAACATGTTATTTTTCCTCAGATTAGGCCTTGGAGTGAAGGTCTCTCTGCACTGAGGACAGCTATAGACCCCTTTCAGACGATCCTGATCCCAGCTTTCTTTAATACAGCCCATACAGTAGCTGTGTCCACAGGCAGTAGTCACCGGATCCTTCAGTGGATCCAGACAGATGGAGCAATGGAACAGGTCCTGATTCTCTGCCATTTTGGTGCTCTCTCCCGTAGGTTAAGCAATGGCAGTGTCAAAGATTACTTTGTGTTTCATGGAACTCTACACCAGAGGACAGGAAGTGGCTTCCTACTTGACAGTGTACTCTGTATGTAGAGGGGGTGTGGTTTATTTGATAAGGAAATGTGACAGAGTGTTGGGTAGTAGCCAGAGATGGTTAGTATTTATGTTATATCTATGTGAAATATGTATTTTATCTACTTCTGAGTATTTTGTCATTTGAATCACACTGGGCTGAACTACACTCAAATTTATTTTTATTTTCAAAATACAAAATACTCTTTTGTACCATTTTTTAAAATTGTGGTTCACATTTTGCATTAATTGAAAGTCGCTCTGGATAAGAGCGTCTGCTAAATGATTAAAATGTAACTGTACATGTAAAAATTAATCATTGCAATCACTTAAAAACTCAATTTAAAGATTTACTTCAGGATTTAGGCAGTGAAGCCCTTTATCTACTTCCCCAGAGTCAGATGAACTCATGGACACCATTTTAATGTCTCTGCATCCAGTATGAAGGAAGTTAGAGGTCGTTTTGGGAGCCAATGCCAACTAGCGTTAGCGCAATGACTGGAAGTCTATGGCATGCTAGCAGGTACTATAGACTTCATGGCGCTAACGCTAGTTAGAAACTTCCTTCAAACTGTAGAGACAAATAAATGGTTCCATTCATTCATTGATTTTTAGAACATTTTCAGTTCCTTGTATAATTTCAGTGGAAAGTCCAAATACATGATTTTTCAGATGATGGGAGTAAAACTGGCAAAGCTATAATGTTTATTTATGCTCCATAAAGTTGTCCTAGAATCTGTTGTTACCCTGACCTCTCCCACAGATTCCATCAGGTTACTACATTCAGACCATGAACTCTAACCTGCACCTGAACAGCTTCCTCCTGCCCATCGGTGCCATGAACGTCATCAGCATCCTATCTCTGCTGCTGCTGGCCCCTCTCATGGAGTGTGTCACCTCCTGCTACCTGTCCATGGAGAAAACACCCTTCTCCCCCGCCAGAGTCATCAGTAAGCACACACACACACACGGCACAGATACACACACAAACACACAGAGAAAGACACACACACACACACACAAACACACACACACACACACACACACACACACACACACACACACACACACACACCCTACTGGTGTACCTGCCCACTACTGGTGTATTAGAGACAGACAAGAGACGTTTGAACCAAATGAATGCTTCTTTCTCTTCCAAGTATTCCTCTCTTCTCTGTTCCAGGCTCTGTGATCTCCTTCCACCTGACACCCAGTCATATCAGAGGCATCTCCCTGCACTTCCTCCCCCTGTGGATATACTGCTACATAGATGACTGGAAATAGCTGATTCATTGTGTCAATCAATTCAATAACAGAGCAATTCCAATGTCATGATTTTGACTTTTATATTGAAAGATCACATTGATTCAGTAATTGATTCAGAATACAGAATTGTTTGTATTCATACATGGACATGGGTGATTTAAATATTCTCATCTGATCATAAATGGATCAACAATGATCCCAGTTTCTGATTTGACTGGTTTGCCAGTACTACAGTTTACATCAAGAGAAAAAGAGACACATTTACAGAGGATTGCAACAGCCAAGAGGTGATCAGGTAGACAGTAAAAGTCTGAAGCCTGAGTGTCAGTCTGTATGTGCTATCATGCCATCTGTTTAGCAAGACCACTAACAGATCTGGGACCAGGCTACAAAGAATGTGCTATGTCTAATTATTATTATTTATTTTTTTACAATAACGTTAAAAAAGGGGAATTGAACCAGATCATAGGCCTACTGGAAGACTGTTAATAACCCAGAAGCTCTCCATCAACATGTCTGAAATGGTTGAAATCATCTGTACCTACTGGTAATTATTGAGATATGATTTTGTACCAATCCCAAACCCAGGATAAAGGGGCTGAGTGAATGTGGTCTGGACTCTGTGGAGGAGGGTCATTGTGTCAGAGACGCTGTAGAAGGACAGAGTTCCTGCCCTGTGGTCCTGGTTCACTCCTACTCTGGAGGACCAGGGGACAGATATTTCTGTTTTATTAGCATTGTGCCAAAACTGAAATCACAAATTGTTGGTCAGAACATCCTGATCCCAGCAGCCCTCAATACAGCTTCTACAGTAACTGTGTCCACAGGCAGTAGTGACCGGCTCCTTCAGTAGATCCAGACAGACAGAACAACAGAACTGGTCCTGGTCCAGCAGAACTCCCTGCTGAGCCATTTGGACGGTTGTTCACTCTCACTTAGACAGACGACACAGAGACTCAGATCAGTTGCTTCCTCAGAAGAGAGTTTGTGGGAGGGGGAGGGGCTTCCTGGTTCTGCCAGAGGGGTGGGGTTAGAGGGAGGTAGGGCTTAGAGGGAGAGAGAGAGAGAGAGAGAGAGAGAGAGAGAGAGAGAGTGGAAACTGAGCTGCACTTCCTAACCTCCTGCCGAATGTATGACCATATTAGTGACACATATGTCCCTCAGATTACAGAGATCCACAAATAATTTGAAATCAAACCCAATTTTGATAAACTATCTTATCTACTGGGTGAAAAACCACAGTGTGCCATCGTAGCAGGAAGATTTGTGACCTGTTGCCACAAGAAAAGGGCAACCAGTGAAGAACAAACACCATTGTAAATACAACCCATATTTATGTTTATTTATTTTCCCATTTGTACTTTAACTATTTGCATATTGTTACAAACACTGCATATATGCATAATATGACATTTGAAATGTCTTTATTCTTTTGGAACTTCTGAGTGTAATGTTTACTGTTAATATTTATTGTTTATTTAACTTTTGTTTACTATCTACTTCACTTGCTTTGACAATGTTAACATACGTTTCCCATGCCAATAAAGCCCTTAAATTGAATTGAATTGAATTGAATTGAGAGAGAGAGAGAGAGTGAGAGAGAGAGAGAGAGAGAGAGAGAGAGAGAGAGAGAGAGAGAGAGAGAGAGAGAGAGAGAGAGAGAGAGAGAGAGAGAGAGAGAGAGAGAGAGAGAGAGAGAGAGAGAGAGAGAGAGAGGTGGAAACTGAGCTGCACTTCCTAACCTCCTGCCGAATGTATGACCATATTAGTGACACATATGTCCCTCAGATTACAGAGATCCACAAATAATTTGAAATCAAACCCAATTTTGATAAACTATCTTATCTACTGGGTGAAAAACCACAGTGTGCCATCGTAGCAGGAAGATTTGTGACCTGTTGCCACAAGAAAAGGGCAACCAGTGAAGAACAAACACCATTGTAAATACAACCCATATTTATGTTTATTTATTTTCCCATTTGTACTTTAACTATTTGCACATTGTTACAACACTGCATATATGCATAATATGACATTTGAAATGTCTTTATTCTTTTGGAACTTCTGAGTGTAATGTTTACTGTTAATATTTATTGTTTATTTAACTTTTGTTTACTATCTACTTCACTTGCTTTGACAATGTTAACATACGTTTCCCATGCCAATAAAGCCCTTAAATTGAATTGAATTGAATTGAGAGAGAGAGAGAGAGTGAGAGAGAGAGAGAGAGAGAGAGAGAGAGAGAGAGAGAGAGAGAGAGAGAGAGAGAGAGAGAGAGAGAGAGAGAGAGAGAGAACTGTCCACAATGTTAATAGAGACAAAGATTTGTGTTCCTAGGTTTGTGTCCTTAATATGGAATACATTAAATAGAGTGGTTAGAATATATAAAGGGTAACAGTTTCTATGAAATACATATGTATAATGCTTTTAATGAATTGTGTAATGCCTTAAACTTATGTGCTATGACACTAACTATAACCATCCATAATAACTAATACGTGGTTGTAAAACTGTACAATGTTTTATATATAATTAGCTACAATGGGGGAGGGGGGGACTTGAAATGGATACAATGTACTGTAGGTGAAATGAATAGTGTATGTATTGACTGATCATTGAGAATGATGTAACACTTTACATTACAGTGTCTTTATTGGTGTATTTGATATTTGGTATTTTATTAGGATCCCCATTAGCTGTTGCAAAAGCAGCAGCTACTCTTCCTGGGGTCCACACAAAACATGAAACATGACATAATACAGAACATTAATAGACAAGAACAGCTCAAGGACAGAACTACATACGTCTATGTCTTCTAGATGGTGTTCTATACTGTATGTAATGATATGTCTATGTCTTCTAGATGGTGTTCTATACTGTATGTAATGATATGTCTATGTCTTCTAGATGGTGTTCTATACTGTATGTAATGATATGTCTATGTCTTCTAGATGGTGTTCTATACTGTATGTAATGATATGTCTATGTCTTCTAGATGGTGTTCTATACTGTATGTAATGATACGTCTATGTCTTCTAGATGGTGTTCTATACTGTATGTAATGATACGTCTATGTCTTCTAGATGGTGTTCTATACTGTATGTAATGATATGTCTATGTCTTCTAGATGGTGTTCTATACTGTATGTAATGATATGTCTGTCTTCTAGATGGTGTTCTATACTGTATGTAATGATATGTCTATGTCTTCTAGATGGTGTTCTATACTGTATGTAATGATACGTCTATGTCTTCTAGATGGTGTTCTATACTGTATGTAATGATACGTCTATGTCTTCTAGATGGTGTTCTATAATGTATGTAATGATATGTCTATGTCTTCTATATGGTGTTCTATACTGTATGTGATGATATGTCTATGTCTTCTATATGGTGTTCTATACTGTATGTAATGATATGTCTATGTCTTCTATATGGTGTTCTATACTGTATGTAATGATATGTCTATGTCTTCTATATGGTGTTCTATACTGTATGTAATGATATGTCTATGTCTTCTATATGGTGTTCTATACTGTATGTAATGATATGTCTATGTCTTCTATATGGTGTTCTATACTGTATGTAATGATATGTCTATGTCTTCTAGTCTTCTATGTCACAGTGCCATCCGTTTTGTCTCCAAAGCCCCATACACTACCCACCACTGTGACCTGTACGCTCTTGTTGGCTGGTCCTCACTACATGTTCGTCGTCAAACCCACTGGCTCCAGGCCATCTATAAATCACTGCTAGGCAAATCCCCGCCTTATCTTAGCTCATTGGTCACCATAGCAGCACCCACCCGTAGTCTACGCTCCAGCAGGTATATCTCACTGGTCATTCCCAAAGCCAACACCTCCTTTGGCCGCCATTCCTTCCAGTTCTCTGCTGCCAATGACTGGAACGAATTGCAAAAATCTCTGAAGCTGGAGACTCTTATCTCCCTTAATAACTTTAAGCATCAGTTGTCAAAGCACCTTACCGATCACTGCACCTGTACACAGCCCATCCGAAATTAGCCCACCCAACTACCTCATCCCTATATTGTTATTTATTTTTGCTCTTTTGCACCCCAGTATCTCTATTTGCACATAATCTCTTGCACATCTAGCATTCCAGTGTTAATACTATTGTAATTATTCTGCACTATAGCCTATTTATTGCCTTACCTCCATAACTTGCTACATTTGCACACACTGTATATATATTTTCTGTTGTATTTTCTGACTTTATGTTGTTGTTTTTTTTTACCCCATATGTAAAACTCTGTTGTTTTTATTGCACTACTTTGCTTTATCTTGGCCAGGTCGCAGTTGTAAATGAGAACCTGTTCTCAACTGGCTTACCTGGTTAAATAAAGGTGAAATAAAAAAATAAAAAATAAAAATGGTGTTCTATACTGTATGTAATGATATGTCTATGTCTTCTAGATGGTGTTCTATACTGTATGTAATGATATGTCTATGTCTTCTATATGGTGTTCTATACTGTTTGTAATGATATGTCGATGTCTTATATATGGTGTTCTATACTGTATGTAATGATATGTCTATGTCTTCTAGATGGTGTTCTATACTGTATGTAATGATATGTCTATGTCTTCTAGATGGTGTTCTATACTGTATGTAATGATATGTCTATGTCTTCTATATGGTGTTCTATACTGTATGTAATGATACGTCTATGTCTTCTAGATGGTGTTCTATACTGTATGTAATGATATGTCTATGTCTTCTATATGGTGTTCTATACTGTATGAATTCTGAGGATTTAAAATATGAATCTATAATCATGCTTCCCTTTCAATGTCAATGTGTATTTGTAACATTCTAACCCTGTTTACAATAGTGCTTTGACGAAGAAGCTTTCTCCAAAACGTGTCAGCAAGTAATATCACTGAAGGGAATTAATCTGCCGTCCTGCACCTTATTTTACAAACAGTGAGCACGAGAGGGTGGTGACCTGGGGGATCTGAGGTACTGGAATGCATTAAAAAAATATATATCCTTTATAATAAAGCATTGCATTCATATCATCACATTTGCGTAGTGGCATAGAGCAGTAGAGTACAGGCACTTACAGAAGTTGTACACATGGGGGACATTTTTAGTAGCATAATGGCCGAGAAAATGTTTGCCTTTTATAAACGCATTTCATGCAATTCTATGTCATTTTACATGACGAGACATTGGTAGAGTATTTGTTAATACCACACAAATGATGGAAATGGCAGGCTACACTGACAAACTGAGAATCACAGATCAATAAAAACGACCTTGTCTTGAATCCATCAATAGCCTAGGCCTAGGTGTGTGGAGACACATATTGTAGGCTACAATATGAGGAGGAAATTATAGTCCTAAAAATGCTTTCCAGTTTCACTGACTCACCCAATGATGCACAGCTCCCTCACTGGTGATGGCCGATGCACTCGTGCCAAATGCCTATCTCTCTCTCTCTTTTGTAAAACAATATTTTGAAGTTGATCAAATAATTTGGTGGCCTACAGCATAGAGTCTAATTAAATGATGAAGTGCAACGCTTGAGAGATGAGAGTTCAGGCTCCTGTCTATCAGAGCAGAGAGGGAGAGAGATCATAGAGAGTGAATCTCATTGTCACGACTTCGGCCGATGCTGCCTCTCCTCCTTGTGCGGGCAGGCTTCGGCGTTCGTCGTCACCGGCTTACTAACCACTGCTGCCCCAATCATCATCACAATTGTCTTGTCTTGTCAATCACACACACCTGGTTCCTATCCCCCTAATTAGTCAGTGTATAAGTGTTCCCTCTACCCCCTTGTCCTTGTGGGGGGATTGTTAATTGTGAGAGTAGTGTAGCTCGGTGGAGCTACTCATAACATTGTGTTGCCAGGGTAGATTTCCCCCTGTGCCTATGTATTATTGGATTCCGTTACAGTGTATTTGCCAGGGATGTTTGTTTGCCCTGTGCCTGTTTCGTTGATCGCTATTGGAGCGCATTTGTGTGTCAACAAAGGAATAAACTCTGTATTCGGTGATTACCCTCCTGCGCCTGACTCCTTCCACCACACTCATCACAGTCATTTTAGTTATGTGAGAGATACAGGCGTGCTTCTCACACAGCCACCGTCACGCGTTTGTCTCCAACATATACTATGCCCAGCTGTGGGGCTTACAAGTCTGAATTTCTTACAGCCTAATTTTCAAGACATCAATGTACAGCAAAATTTTTAGGTGTCACTGCAGAACACCCTCCATATGCATATGAACACATACTCAGAGGTGGGGCTTACAAGACTCACATTTCATATACTCAGAGGTGGGGCTTACAAGACTCACATTTCATATACTCAGAGGTGGGGCTTACAAGACTCACATTTCATATACTCAGAGGTGGGGCTTACAAGACTCACATTTCATATACTTTAAGACATCACTGTAGGACAAACATATCACAATCATTTGATTTGATATCAGAATATACTTCAAATAAAATAAATCAATGTATGCTACAGCAGAACACATATTATAGTATATAGGCCTCCTGCCTATCTGATAATATGAAGAGCATATTCAGATTAACTTCACAGTACAGAACAAGTTTGTAAAGTTTTCCAGAACCTCCCACAACACTGCCATTTCCTGGTGAGTCTTCTCCTCCCTATTTCTTGTTTTGCTCCTGGTGTCTGTGACACATCTGTGTCCTTTAGCAATCCATGACCTCACATAGGGGACTGGGTTGAATTTGGTCAGGGTGGGCCAACAAGGTTCAGAAAGAGTAGCCCTGATATGGTGGAGGTATGCAGAGAGGCGCGGGTTGAGGTGCAAATCAGATTCATTTGAGAAAATCCCTGCTGGCCTTCTGCACTGGAGATGAGGATGGTGCTGACCACCATCAACATCTCTTTAAGTCCATCTGGAGATGGGGATGGTGCTGACCTCCATCAACATCTGTTTAAGTCCATCTGGAGATGGGGATGGTGCTGACCACCATCAACATCTCTTTAAGGCCATCCCTGGGACAGTACTGATCAACATAGCTGACCAGATGCAGAGGTGGACCAGTGATGTTTTCCTCTCAGTGGTGAGACTTGCCCTTCCATTTGATACACTGTTAACTCATAAGATCATACAAGATGTTACAGGCTTATTGCATGTGGAAACAGACCTGCATTCAATTACTATTTAAAATAATTTTGAATACTTAATAAGCAGTGCTTGATTGAGTTTGCCTGTTGTAATGGAACCAATAGAAAAGCCCTAAAAGTACAAACATCAAAACTTTTCTCGTTCAGTTAGTCCCTCCCTGTTTCAGCTAATTATCTTCAGTTTGGTGCCTAGTGAATACGACTCAGGTCTTTATGGAAACATCAATGTAAATTCACCTTAGATTTTTACTCCTCACTTTCCCTTTCAGGTCCATAGGGTTTTGCTGCCCCCTGCTGGAGACTGGAGCACAAGGCAGTCCCTGGCTTTCTTTGTGCAGCTGGAGGATGAGGCCCTCCTCACCTGTTGTGACGGGGTCCAACAAATATCCCTGGTGAAGGCAGGGGCCTATCTCATCCAACGCTTCAATGACTCTTATGGGAGGCAATGAGCATTTCCCATGTTAAGCTATGGAATTAATTGTACAGCATTGGATTGGTGTTGGCATGGGGTAGAGGAGTTTACATATACCAGTCATTTCCTTTTAAATCCATGAAGGGAAGTGGACAAGTTCACACTTAGAAAGGAGAGTAATAGTTCCACACCTCATGTGTCCTGATAACTACAGGAATGGAACCATATTGAGGTTGTCTGCTTCCTATAGTCTCCCGAGTGGAGCAGTGGTCTAAGGCACTGCATCACAGTTATAGCTGTGCCACTAGAGATCTTGGTTCAAATCCAGGCTCTGTCGTAGCCGTCAGCGGCACACAATTGGTCCAGGGTAGGGGAGGGAATGGCCGGCAGGGATGTAGCTCAGTTGGTAGAGCATGGTGTTTGCAATGCCAGGGTTGTGGTTTCGATTCCCATGGGGGCCAGTATGAAAAATATATATAATAATAATATGCCATTTAGCGGACGCTTTTATCCAAAGCGACATACAGTCATGTATATATATATATATATATATATGCACTAACGGTAAGTTGCTCTGGATAAGAGCGTCTGCTAAATGACGTAAATGTGTATGGTTTGAGAGAGAGAGAAAACATCAGGTAAAGTTCTGGGGGATGTCAGCCATGAAGTTGTCTAAACACAACTGGAACATAATTTGTTTCTGATTCATTGTTAATGGATTTTCAATTAGGAACACAGGGGGAAAACCTAACACAACAACACACATAACACACAACCAATAAAAACAAAGGGGGAGGAAACCACTAAAGTCATTACCATATTGTCATTTTCTAATGACAGGGAGAAAACATGTCAAATCTAGAAGACTACTTTAGATCTGGTCAAAAGAAGCCTAGTGCACTACGTAGGGAACAGGGAGAGATTTGGGACAGAGACAGTAACTCCTGGATGGAAATCTCTCTCTCCCTCATCTGTCTTATATATCTGCTCATTTCCCCTCCCATCCTCCCTATTCATTCTATTCTATCACCCACACCACTAGCCAGCTTCCACACATTTACAAGTTAAAGACACACCACTAGCCAGCTTCCACACATTTACAAGTTAAAGACACACCACTAGCCAGCTTCCACACATTTACAAGTTAAAGACACACCACTAGCCAGCTTCCACACATTTACAAGTTAAAGACACACCACTAGCCAGCTTCCACACATTTACAAGTTAAAGACACACAAATCTCCAATCTCCACCCTATTCCCTATGTAGTGCACTACTTTAGATCTGGTCAGAAGTAGCCTAGTGCACTACGTAGGGAACAGGGTGTCATTTGGGCCAAAGTCAGTAACTCCCCTGGGTATGAATTATCTCTCTATCTTATCTGTCTTCAATATAATGTTCTCCTCTCCTCCTCTCTTCTCTCTTCTATTCACTCTATTCTATCATCCACACCACATGCCAGCTTCAACACAATCCATTTACAAGTTAAAGACACACCTTGGAATAAATAGCAAAGGAAAACTACTACTAGATGTATTTTTTATTTCCCATCACCATGAATCATATTTAATAACTGAACAGTAGCAGACCTAACTTCATCTGTTCCTGACTCTGGGTAGTGGATTAAAAAGACCATCAATCTCCAATGATATTAAAGTACAATTCTGAACATTACTGATATACTGAGCATCAAATCAAGATATCTGCTGTTTTTATTGTTTGGTTAATAGCACCACCTGCTGGACAGGTTTAATGTTGCTTGACTGAGCAGTATGGGAGAATGAAAGATGCCAAACTTAGGGTCGGTTTCCCGGACATCTCCATTGAACATGCTTTTAGTCTAGGACTAGGCTTAATCTGTGTCCGGGAAACTGGCCCATATAGTTCAATTAGCAAGTAAGTAACACTACCTGTTCCATGATACTGAGGAAAATGACATTGAGACAGAGAACCAATTGAGAAAACATATCAATGGTTCTGAATGCCAACCAACATACATTAACGCAAACATCATGATTAATGTAAATGTAGCCAATTAAAACATTGCATTTGATAAAAATACATTAAGTTTTAATTAAACTCTGAAGATTAAATCAGTCAGACAAAAATAATTGTACAGAAAAACAGAGTATTATATCTGGTGACCATCACCACCAGCATGACTAGTATCTATGTGGACCCTACTACAGTTTAACCAGCTCAGCTATAGACTACACCAGCATGACTAGTATCTATGTGGACCCTACTACAGTTTAACCAGCTCAGCTATAGACTACACCAGCATGACTAGTATCTATGTGGACCCTACTACAGTTTAACCAGCTCAGCTATAGACTACACCAGCATGACTAGTATCTATGTGGACCCTACTACAGTTTAACCAGCTCAGCAGTCCCAGTGAGCCAAAACACAGCAGCACCAGAGAAAAAACGATCTAAACGAAACCCAGGATAGAGGGGCTGAGTGAATGTGGTCTGGACTCTGTGGAGGAGGGTCATTGTGTCAGAGACACTGTAGAAGGACAGAGTACCTGCCTTGTGATCCAGGTCCACTCCTACTCTGGAGGACTGAGGGCCTGATACTTTAGTCTCAACATTATTGTGTCTGAACCAATAAACACCTCTATAACACTGTAAACTACAGGACTTGTCATTGTCTCCAAATGCACCATCATCCTGTCCCTGTTCTGCTGATGTCTTTATATGAGACTGCTGTATACAAACTCCCCACTCCACTCCACCTCCCAGTAACAGCATCCAGACAGACCCTCTCTACACAGAACCTGGTAGTTTGTGAATCTGTCTGGATGATCAGGATATGGTTGGACTTGGCCTGTATAGGTCACCTTTCTGTTCCCTTCAGACAGAGATAGGTATGTGTGTGCTGTGTTTGGGTCCAGTGTGAGCTGACAGGAATCTGGGAGAAGAGCAGAGCAGAGACCAATGAGGGGAGTTAGAACAATAAGTTAAGTCAGATACTGTATCTACCCTGTCTTTGATTAGAGCACAGCAGAGATCAAATCAGAGAGATATGATGAGTCAGATAGATACCCAGTCTTTGATTAAATCTACTATTGCGACAGTGGCTTGCGAAAGTATTCACCCCCCTTGGCATTTTTCCTATTTTGTTGCCTTACGACCTGGAATTAAAATAGATTTTTTGGGGATTTGTATCATTTGATTTACACAACATGCTTAACATTTTGAAGATGCAAAATATTGTTTATTGTGATTGTGCATAACTATTCACCCTCCCCCCAAAGTCAATACTTTATAAGCCACCTTTTGCAGCAATTACAGCTGCAAGTCTTGGGGTATGTCTCTATAAGCTTGGCACATCTATCCACTGGGATTGTTGCCCATTCTTCAAGGCAAAACTGCTCCTGCTCCTTCAAGTTGGATGGGTTCCGCTGGTGTACAGCAATCTTTAAGTCATACCACAGATTCTCAATTGGATTGAGGTCTGGGCTGACTAGGCCATTCCAAGACATTTAAATATTTATCCTTAAACCACTCAAGTGTTGCTTTAGCAGTATGCTTAGGGTCATTGTCCTGCTGGAAGGTGAACCTCCGTCCCAGTCTCAAATCTCTGGAAGACTGAAACAGGTTTCCCACAAGAATTTCCCTGTATTTAGCGCCATCCATCATTCCTTCAATTCTGACCAGTTTCCCAGTCCCTGCCGATGAAAAACATCCTCAGATGGTGTTCTCGGGGTGATGAGAGGTGTTGGGTTTGCGCCAGACATAGCGTTTTCCTTGATGGCCAAAAAGCTCAATTTTAGTCTCATCTGACCAGAGTACCTTCTTCCATATGTTTGGGGAGTCTCCCACATGCCTTTTGGCGAACACCAAACGTGTTTGCTTATTTTTTTCTTAAAGCAATGGCTTTTTTCTGGCCACTCTTCCGTAAAGCCCAGCTCTTTGGAGTGTACGACTTAAAGTGGTCCTATGGACAGATACGCCAATCTCCGCTGTGGAGCTTTGCAGCTCCTTCAGGGTTATCTTTGGTCTCTTTGTTGCCTCTCTGATTAATGCCCTCCTTGCCTGGTCCGTGAGTTTTGGTGGGCGTCCCTCTCTTGGCAGGTTTGCTGTGGTGCCATATTCTTTCCATTTTATAATAATGGATTTAATGGTGCTCCGTGGAATGTTCAAAGTTTCTGATATTTTTTTATAACCCAACCCTGATCTGTACTTCTCCACAACTTTGTTCCTGACCTCTTTGGAGAGCTCCATGGTCTTCATGGTGACGCTTGCTTGGTGGTGCCCCTTGCTTAGTGGTGTTGCAGACTCTGGGGCCTTTCAGAACAGGTGTATATATACCGAGATCATGTGACAGATCATATGACACTTAGATTGCACACAGGTGGACTTTATTTCATTAATTATGTGACTTCTGAAGGTAATTGGTGGCACCAGATATTATTTAGGGGCTTCATAGCAAAAGGGGTGAATTCATATGAACGCACCACTTTTCCGTTATTTATTTTTTAGAATGTTTTGAAACAAGTTATTATTTTCATTTCACTTCACCAATTTGGACAATTTTGTGTATGTCCATGACATAAAATCCAAATAAAAATCCATTTAAATTACAGGTTGTAATGCAACAAAAAATCTTTGATTAGATCTACTATTGCTATATATTTCTAGAGGGATTGTTAGGAGTGTCAGTAAAAAGAGACTGTTAGTTACTTCAGAATAAAGAGACTCACATTGTAAGAACTGTCCTCTGGTCTTGGGCTCTGGAGGCAGTACAACATCCACTATATTCACTACAGACACACAAACACATTCACAGAGAGAGGGAATGTTATCATCATACCATATTCCACATGTATATGATTAGTAGGGAACTTTCAATGGTCTAAAGTTGATGTTATTTTATTTTCAACACACCTGTAGTGGAGATCTTGGTCCATTCTCCTTTAAGAAAGTCTTCTAGTTTCTCTCTCAGTTCAGACACAGTCTTACTCACATCTCCAAAGTACTGAAGAGGACCGACAACGATACTGGGTAAGTCTGAAGATACACTGATACTGGAGAGAGACTGATAACTCTGGAGACAGAGAGAGAGACAGATGGACACACAGACAGACAAGAATAGAATGATTGAGAGTTTCACATGAAGTTAATTTCATATCACATGTAACAAGGCAATTTAGTTACCTGGAGGAAATGGATGTGATCCTCTGTGTGTGAGAGCTGCTCCAGTTCAATGCTTCTCTTCCTCAGCTCAGCTATCTCCTGCTCCAGTTGCTCCAGGAGTCCTTCAGCTTGACTCACTTGAGCCTTCTCTTGGGCTATGATCAGCTCCTTCACCTCAGAGCGCCTTCTCTCAATGGAGCGGATCAGCTCAGTAAAGATCTTATCACTGTCCTCCACTGCTGCCTGTGCAGAGCTCTGTTAGTACACTAAAGAGGCCTTTCTACTGACTCTGAAAAACACCAAAAGAAAGATGCCCAGGGTCCATGCTCATCTGTGTAAACGTGCCTTAGGCAAGCTGCAAGGAGACATGAGGACTGCAGTTGTGGCCAGCGCAATAAATTCTAACGTCGGTACTGTGAGACGCGTAAGACAGCGCTACAGGGAGACAGGACGGACAGCTGATCGTCCTCACAGTGGCAGACCACGTGTAACAACACCTGCACAGGATCGGTACATCCGAATATCACACCATCGGGACAGGTACAGGTTATTTTTAGGCAGATGGCAACAACAACTGCCCGAGTTACACCAGGAACGCACAATCCCTCCATCAGTGCTCAGACTGTCTGCAATAGGCTGAGAGACGCTGGACTGAGGGCTTGTAAGCCTATTGTAAGGCAGGTCTTCACCAGACATCACCGGCAACAACGTCGCCTATGGGCACAAACCCACCATCGCTGGAACAGACAGGACTGGCAAAAAGTGCTCTTCACTGACGAGTCGCGGTTTTGTCTCACCAGGGGGGATGGTCGGATTTTCGTTTATTTTCGAAGAAATGAGCGTTACGCCGAGGCCTATACTCTGGAGTGGGATCGATTTGGAGGTGGAGGGTCCGTCATGGTCTGGGGCGGTGTGTCACAGCATCATCGGACTGCGCTTGTTGTCATTGCAGGCAATCTCAACGCTGTGCGTTACATGGAAGACATCCTCCTCCCTCATGTGGTACCCTTCCTGCAGGCTCATCCTGACATGACCCTCCAGCATGACAATGCCACCAGCCATACTGCTCGTTCTGTGCGTGATTTCCTGCAAGACAGGTATGTCAGTGTTCTGCCATGGCCAGCGAAGAGCCCGGATCTCAATCCCATTGAGCACGTCTGGGACCTGTTGGATCGGAGGGCGAGGGCTAGGGCCATTCCCCCAAAAATGTCCGGGGAACTTGCAGGTGCCTTGGTGGAAGAGTGGGGTAAGATCTCACAGCAAGAACTGGCAAATCCGGTGCAGTCCATGAGGAGGAGATGCACTGCAGTACATAATGCAGCTGGTGGCCACACCAGATACTGACTGTTACTTTTGATTTTGACACCCCCTTTGTTCAGGGACACATTATTCCATTTCTGTTAGTCACATGTCAGTGGAACTTGTTCAGTTTATGTCTCAGTTGTTGAATCTTGTTATGTTCATTCAAATATTTACACATGTTAAGTTTGCTGAAAATAAACGCAGTTGACAGTGAGAGGACTTTTCTTTTTTGCTGAGTTTATAAAGTGCTTTTGTGAGTTCTCCTAGCTGTGCCGTTGAGGAACTAGAGCAAGCACACTTGTAGATGTTTTGTTTGGAACACAACCCTGCATCCTTGCCATCACACAATTACAAATCAAATCAAATCAAATGTATTGGTCACATACACATGGTTAGCAGATGTTATAGCAAGTGTAGCAAAGTGCTTGTGCTTCTAGTTCCGACAGTGCAGCAATGTCATTATCAGAGTGGCATAGACTAAGATGCAATAGATAGTATAGAATACAGTATATACATATGAGATGGGTAATGCAAGATATGTAAAGATTATTAAAGTGACTAGTGTTCCATTTATTAAAGTGGCCAGTGATTTTCAAGTCTGTATGTAGGCAGCAGCCTCTCTGTGCTATATCTTTTTGGCCTTCCTGTGACATCGGGTGCTGTAGGTGTCCTGGAGGGCAGGTAGTTTGCCCCCGGGGATGCATTGTGCAGACCGCACCAGCCTCTGGAGAGCCCTGCAGTTGTGGGCGGTGCAGTTGCTGTACCAGGCAGTGATACAGCCCGACAGGATTCTCTCAATTGTGCATCTGTAAAAGTTTGTCAGGGTTTTAGGTGACAGGCCAAATTTCTTCAGCCTCCTGAGTTTGAAGAGACGCTGTTGTGCCTTCTTCACCACACTGTCTGTGTGAGTGGACCATTTCAGTTTGTCAGTGATATTTACGCAGAGGAACTTAAAACTTTCCACCTTCTCAACTGCTGTCCCGTCGATGGTGGATAGGGGAGTACTCCCTCTGCTGTTTCCTGAAGTCCACGATCATCTCCTTTGTTTTGTTGACATTGAGTGAGAGGTAATTTTTCTGACACCACACTCCGAGAGCCCTCACCTCCTGCCTGTAGGCTTTCTCATCGTTGTTGGTATTCAAGCCTACTACTGTGAACTTGATGATTGAGTTGGAGGCGTGCATGGCTACGCAGTCATGGGTGAACAGGGAGTACAGGAGGGGGCTGAGCACACACCCTTGTTGGGCCCCAGTGTTGAGGATCAGCGAAGTGGAGATGTTGTTTCCTACCTTCACCACCTGGGGGCGGCCCGTCATGAAGTCCAGGACCCAATTGCACAGGGCGGGGTTGAGACCCAGGGCCTCAAGCTTGATGATGAGCTTGGAGGGTACTATGGTGTTGAATGCTGAGCTATAGTCAATGAACAGCATTCTTACATAGGTATTCCTCTTGTCCAAATGGGATAGGGCAGTGTGCAGTGTGATGGTGATTGCATTGTCTGTGGACCTATTGGGGTGGTAAGCAAATTAAATTGGGTCTAGGGTGACAGGTACGGTTGAGGTGATATGATCCTTGACTAGTCTCTCAAAGCACTTCATGATGACAGAAGTGAGTGCTACAGGATATAGTCATTTAGTTCAATTACCTTTGCATTCTTGGGTACAGGAACAATGGTGGCCATCTTGAAGCATGTGGGGACAGCAGACTGGTATAGGGAGAGATTGAATATGTCCGTAAACACCCCAGCCAGCTGGTCTGCGCATACTCTGAGGACGTTGCTAGGAATGCCGTCTGGGCCTGCAGCCTTGCGAGGGTTAACACGTTTAAATGTCTTACTCACGTTGGCCACGGAGAAGGAGAGCCCAAAGTCCTTGGTAGCTGGCCGCGTCGGTGGCACTGTGTTTTATCCTCAAAGATGGCAACTAACTTGTTTAGCAATTGTAGTCCGTGATTGTCTGTAAACCCTGCCACAATGCTGCCATCTATCCATGGTTTCTGGTTAGGGTAGGTTTTAATAGTCACAGTGGGTACGACATCTCCGATACATTTCCTTATAAACCCACTCACCGGATCAGCGTATACGTCTATCTTATTCTAAGAGGCTACCCGGAACATATCCCAGTCCGCGTGATCACAACAATCTTGAAGCGTGGATTCCAATTGGTCAGACCAGCGTTGAATAGTCCTAAGCACAGGTGCTTCCTGTTTGAGTTTCTGCCTATAGGAAAGAAGGAGAAAAATGGAGTCATGGTCAGATTTGCCAAAAGGAGGGCGGGGGAGGGCTTGTATGCATAGTGGAAATTAGTGTAACAATGGTCCAGTGTTTTTCCAGTGTGAGTGCTACAGTCAATATGCTGATAGAATTTAGGTAGCCTTTTTTCTCAAATTTGCTTTATCGTATGTACAATAAATGCAGCCTCAGGATATATGGTTTCTAGTTTGCATAAAGTCCAGTGAAGTTCCTTGAGGGCCGTCGTGGTATCGGCTTGAGGGGGGATATACACGGCTGTAACAATAACCGAAGATAATTATCTTGGGTGATAATACGCTCTGCATTTGACTGTGAGGAATTCTAGGTCAGGTGAACAAAATTACTTCCTGTATGTTGGTACAATTACACCATGAGTCGTTAGTCATGAAACATACCCCCCACCCTTCTTCTTCCCGGAGAGATGTTTATTCCTGTCGGCGCGATGTACTGAGAACAAAGATGGCTGTATGGACGGGGACAGTATATCCCGAGAGAGCCATGTTTCCGTGAAACAGAGTATTTTACAATCCCTGATGTCTCTCTGGAAAGCAACCCTTGCCCTGATCTCGTCAACTTTGTTGTTTAGGGACTGGACATTAGCGAGTAATATACTCGGAAGCGATGGGTGGTGTGTCTGACTAGGAGACCGCTCCGGCTCCCTCTCCTCCGGCAGCGTTGTTTTGGGTCGGCCTCTGGAATCATTTCAAATGCCCTGGGTGGTGCGGACAAAGGATCCGCTTCGGGAAAGTCGTATTCCTGGTCGTAGTGCTGGTAAGTTGACACCGCTCTGATATCCAATAGTTATTCCCGGCTGTATGTAATAACACTTAAGATTTTCTGGGCTAACAATGTAAGAAATAATACATAAAAAAACAAAATACTACAAAGTTTCCTAAGGACTAGAAGCGAGGCAGCCCTCTCTGTCGGCGCCATCTCTACACTTTGTTATTTACGCAATCCAAAAACGGTCCACTATAAATCGCAATCTGGGTCAGGTGGGCATCATTTGAAAACGTGTTCTATTGCCAACATGATTAGCTAAGTTATAAAAAAGTATATTACAGAGTTAGGCTTTCACAATAAAATTCCTGGAAACAGATTGTAATTTTGATGCGCATAGGAATCATGAGTGCATTCAGGTGCGTATGCCACGGCTAATTTTATTCACAGTAGACACAAAGGCTCATTCTGTTCAGAATAACCCAGGGTATGACGTCATGTCATCTTGTAACTATACATCAAATATAGTGATCATAAATGTTGACACTGTATTTGACATGAGTTTTATAATAAGGAAATTTGAAGTGCACATTTGGACTCATGGGTGTTTGGCTTGCTTGTATGACATCAAAGCAGTATTTATTATAGTCCTCAACGTCTCATCTTTCAAAATACATTGAGTCCTCTGAAGCGTAGAGCCTGTGGTCTGAAGTCATGTATAGCATGTTACTGTACAGCCACTGCGTACCAATTTAGGTGTTTATCAGTGCCATTTTCAACCTGTATACTGTAAAGGGCTACATACAAATTGTGCAACAATATTGCATTTTTAAAAGCCTGTTATATTAAATGAAGTACCCTTTAATATAGACCACATGTAAAATTCAATAAATCAGATTTTTTATATGAATAAAGACTTGCAAAAGTGCTAAAATTCTGCATTTTGGCATGTCCCTCTGTGCACCCTCTGTGACTTCTAGGACTATTTTAACCCACTTAACCCCATAATTTCCCCAAGTTTTCAGGATCATTGTAAAGCCCTAGTTATTTTGTTGCTTTGACAAAGTCATTTCGGGAGATTGTGATTTATTTAATGTGATTAGTGATTCATTTTAAAGGAGCAATCAGCAGTTGCAACATCCATTGATTCTTGAAGAACATAACCTATAAATGCCTCATGAGCTTAGTTCAACTGTCGTACCCCATCAGAACCCAAAATATAAGCTTGTTTTACTCCGATGTTTGTAAACAAAGTAAATGTAAACAAATACTGTATAGCCTCAAAATATTGTTAAAACTATCATTTTTATGTCATGGATGGTCAGTCCTTGCTTCCATAGCTCTGTATTTGAATTTGAAAGGGATTACATTTCTCCAGCCCCATCCCTCAGCTTTTTACTAAAACAAGAGTTGGGAGTACGCTTTGTTATTGTTTCTACTGCTGATTGCTGCTTTAAGGTAAAACAAAGAAAAAATGTGTCCCTCATTTGAATAATGGTGAAACTATTCCTTTTTTTTTTTAAGAAACATTGAACATCTAATAGTAAAATCAGAGTGTAAAAGCAGGTGAGCTTGTTCTACTATTTTCTGATGTTTTGTGATGGAAAACTGAGCGGGTCGAGCATAACACGTCAACCCTGTTACCCATAGACAGGCTTGATATGTCTTAACGGCCCAGTGCAGTCAAAAACGTGATTTCCCTGTGTGTGTATATATATTTCCACACTATGAGGTTGGAATAATACTGGGAAATTGTGAAAATGATGATAATGCCCTTTTAGTGTAAGAGCTTTGTGAAATTTCAGCCTGTTTTAGTGGGATGGAGTTTTGGCCTGCCATGTTGACATCATCCGGCGGTATTGAGCCTGGTTTAGTGGGATGGAGTTTTGGCCTGCCATGTTGACATCATCCGGCGGTATTGAGATAAAAACGGCTGCATTGGACCTATAACATTTCTAAAAAATGGTGAAGCTTGCATTCAATTCATGCTTCCATTCCTCCTGTCACAAGATGATTAATGGCTGATTTAATAAGAAATCGTCAACCCTGTTACGGTCAACCCTGTTACTTTATTTGGCGCTTAATAGCCACTTGCTATAGATATTATTATTGTTTTACCTCTTGAGATGGGAAAACAGTTTTTTAAAAGTTAGACCTGCTCTTTATGATAGAATGTTAGTATTAATATTTTTCACCAAGTTACACTACCCAAAATGGACTGATTTCGTGGAAAGGCCCAACTACACTTTCATGTAACACCATTGTTGTGGCAGAAACTTTGTGGCAGTTTTTAATCTTTTGAGCTTGAGTGCTTTTGTTTGAGTGGCAAATTTGGGAATTTACACTAACAACTTCATCCCAATGAGAGTACAGGCCAGCTGACAACACAGGTTGAAATTGAAACCCCCTGCTCTGTTGAGGGGCAGCTCTCGAGGGGAGCTGTGGGGGGATCTTGGATGGTTGGTGGCCTGGCGGTTGGGAGCTTGGTTCAGGTCCCCGATTCTACTGGGTGGGTGATCTGTCCTTGTGCCCTTGGGCGGGGCGCTTGACCCTGGTTGCTCCTGTAGGTCGCTCTGGATGGGAGTGTCTGCTAGATGACTGAATGTAATGTAAATGTTGAGTGTCTTCACTGCAGGTAGATTGTATGTTTTAAAATTCAATACAAAAATATTTTAAAAACCCTGCTCTGGAATATCCCCCACAGTGTAGATCTGGCATCTTCATTCTACCCATAACAGTAATGGCCAAAATATAACTATGGCATTTACAGCCCTTTAGTTTAGTTTAGTTTATTAATTAGACCATTTTAAAAACAAGCACAAATTAAACTTGAAAAAGCCATACATGCACATTAGTAAAATCATGGAGGATAACACACAATAAAGTCTGGGACCTATTTCCATTGTGGTCCTCTTGTAACAAGATGGCAACACGGTTGTATACAGTAGGGCAGTGAGATATAAAAATACAAAAAACAAACATTCAAACAAAGACACCATAGCACCTCTTTAATATGTACAGCAGAGTACACCACAAGACCACTGTGACTCTCTATGGGCTCTCCCTCCATTCAACAGAGATGATAAGTATGATCATTACACTAGGCTTGGTGAGCCAAAGCAGATCACAGTTCCTTAAGTGTTAAGGGCGCAGTGGTCTCAGCCCTCTACCAGCCCATAATTAAACGCCTCTGGAGGTCCCAGCAGGTCGAAGGAGGAAGTGCTCACTTGTCAGAACATAAGGGCACACTTTATTTAAAGCGTGCTATGCGGCCTCCCTCAGATATCATGGAGACAATTAAAATGAAGAGGAGGAGGTCATTAATTATGATCAATTTCTCTGGCTCCAGACAGTGGGCTCCAGGTGGAGTGAGATTCCCCCACACACACACACACACACACACACACACACACACACACACACACACACACACACACACACACACATGTGCATACCAATGTAGGCACTCATATAAACTTGGAGATGCTTGAGAGCTTGACACACTGAGTTCCAACTAGCTGTATAACGGGCAAGGCAATGAAACTTAATGGAGGAAAGCACACAACTCATTAAACCTGAAGTCGTGCATGGGCTGTCTCTTCTCTTTGTGCACCTTTGAATCCTCATTGGCACAGCCAGACGCAAAAATTTGACAATAAATTTGTACGCCCCTTTGTTAATTAAACAATCTATTATAATTCCCAAATGTTGCATTTATCTCAGTCAGACAGTAATGTACATTTTCTCTCTCCAGGGACCCCCGTTCAATACCAGTTTCATTGCCTTGCTCTAAATGGCAAAGACTAGAACTGCTGTTGGGAGAGCTGACCAGTGATCAGTTGGTAAGGCAGAGAGTATGGCTCCAGCCGAATGGCGCTGGGGACATCTGCTCCAGTGCACCGGAGTCGTCCATTTGAGATGACATCACCTGAGTGGACACAGCTGGGGAGGCCTCATAAAATGATGCATCACAGAACACAAGAGCGGTAACAAAGGCCACACCATCTGTATTCTATAACCCTGACCTGTCTGGACAATGACCAATCTCCCCGTATCGTGCTGTGGTACCTGCCGGTGAGGGACGAGTCATTTATCATGGGCAGAGGGAAAGTTGCTCTCTTGTTGGACTCATCTGTTTAATCTCTTCCTCTCATGGGGGCTGTGTGGAAGTCTCTTCACTATGTGTGTGGAAGTCTCTTCACAATGTGTGTGGAAGTCTCTTCCCTATGTGTGTGGAAGTCTCTTCACAATGTGTGTGGAAGTCTTCACTATGTGTGTGGAAGTCTTCACTATGTGTGTGGAAGTCTTCCCTATGTGTGTGGAAGTCTCTTCACAATGTGTGTGGAAGTCTCTTCCCTATGTGTGTGGAAGTCTCTTCACAATGTGTGTGGAAGTCTCTTCACAATGTGTGTGGAAGTCTCTTCACAATGTGTGTGGAAGTCTCTTCCCTATGTGTGTTGAAGTCTTCACTATGTGTGTGGAAGTCTTCACTATGTGTGTGGAAGTCTTCCCTATGTGTGTGGAAGTCTTCCCTATGTGTGTGGAAGTCTTCACTATGTGTGTGGAAGTCTTCACTATGGCCCGTGCATTGCATCCTAAAAGAATGACAGCTCTGTTCAGAGTAAGGGGCTGGAACCCGGAACCCCAGCGATAGCCAGAATGAGGGAGCTTTCATGGTGGCTCACAGTGGTACTGTAGTCTAATTGCGCTCTGGCCCATTATAAATATAAATTTCATCAGGTCAAATAAATACATTTCTGACAGAATCATAATGCTCAAAACATCCTTCAACAGTTCTAAGTATTTTGGCAGAGACCGATTTTCATTTGACTTCACTCAAGAAAATATTAACATATGTATCACTGCTAGAAAAGCTCTGATATCTCTATCCAGCAGCTGGTTTTGTCAATGCTCATTCTAGACCATAATCCTCATGAGACATAGGGGTCTGTGGCTCTGTCTGAGACATGTTGCAGGGGCCACTGCCTGGGGTTATTTTCAGTGAGGCTCAGAATGTTGCAGACAGAAATGTAATCACTAGAGCAGGCATGATTCACTATTCATGACAGACATATCCCTCACAATGTATTTCTATCTGAACATTGTGTAAGGTGCAACCTCCTTGGACACACACACCTCCATCGGTTGATGGTTTGGCTGATGATCTCAAGGTCGCTACTTCCAAGTTGTGTACGAGACCCACCTCTCAGATGCATCAGACTGGAAAAGCTGGGATAGTGTGGGCCTCGTCCCCAATACAGGATGTAAGCTCCCTTCTCAGCAGGTTGTGGCTTTAATGGGGATTCAACTCGTTAGCGCTTTATACAGTTTTTATTGTTGTAGTTTTAAAATAAATGCTGAAGGCTAAATGGCGATGTTCACCCCCTGCGCGCATTCACAACTTCAAACAAACACACCAAAACACACACCAAAACACACACCAAAACACACACCAAAACACACACTAAAGAACTCTGATTCTCTCTGCATGTATGGTTTCACATTGTTTTGGATGATTGCACTCAGATATAACATCCATTGCTATAGCATCCATCGCACTAGGGTAGCGATGTCTCTGGCAGGTTTATTTATAACACGGTAAGGGAAACAAAGGGATGTCTCTCTTGTTCTTCCGCCAAGAGCTTGGCAGCTGATACCTTTCTAGCTGAGGCGGCATGCCAGCCCATTGAATCTGAATGAAAGTGCCAGCGACTGGAGGTCCTTTGAGACAATATGGAGACCTGCTCTGCTACAGTACAGTGTGGAAGTTAGCTATAAGACAGGGATAGGATACCTTCTCAGAATGTCAAGCTCTTTGTTATCCCTCATCTCTAGCTCAAGAGCAAAAAACGAAGAAGAAAAAAACATGAGAAGAGAACATAGTACAAATATTTCATGTATAATACATGTACACATACATATTGTACTGTATTGTAAAAGATTAGGCTAGAATCAATATAGCATTTATTTACCCTCAATACACAACACTGAACCGACCTCCATTTCCAACGACATAGCAAAACGAATTACCATACTTCACCCTTGATAAGAAAATACAATTTTGCACCGTAATAAAAAGAAAACCCCAGAGCACAGACATGTGGCAAATTAACCAGCTGATTGTCAAGCATCTATTTGTTAGCACAGCCCATCCCATTGCTGTGTGCAAATTCCATTTTCAATATTCATTCTTTAATAAAAGCACAAACGATAATCTAGCTGGGACTCAAGTGAAAGCAGGTCGTATGATAATTTTCCTGTGGCTAAATTATTGAAGTGTTGAGAGCAATACAAATACATCTGCCAGGCTGGTCTCTTCACAAAGGAAGAGTTCAAATATGAAAAAAGAACATGGAGAGAGAACCTAGTGGGTAGATCAGAGACTTATATACCTCTATGTAGCAGTGAAAACCTTGCTATGACTAATGTGAAGTGTTTATTAGGCTAGAAGGTATACCTTCATGGTCTGTAAAGTATATCAAGTATATCAAGGAAGATGATCTTCTACCTTTTTTATGATGGAGATTAATCCAAGTAGGGGCGACTGGGGTTGGTTGTCTCACGGATTGGTTGTCACAGTGCTAATTAGTCCCAATCTAAATGGCGCTGTGTAATATTTTTAAGGTTAAAATGTGAATTGTTTGAAATCATTTATCCATCTGGTCAATTCCTGACAGCATGACAAAACAGTGATGTGAGGGGGATTTACAGTGGGGGAAAAAAAGTATTTAGTCAGCCACCAATTGTGCAAGTTCTCCCACTTAAAAAGATGAGAGAGGCCTGTAATTTTCATCATAGGTACACGTCAACTATGACAGACAAATTGAGATTTTTTTTCTCCAGAAAATCACATTGTAGGATTTTTTATGAATTTATTTGCAAATTATGGTGGAAAATAAGTATTTGGTCACCTACAAACAAGCAAGATTTCTGGCTCTCACAGCCCTGTAACTTCTTCTTTAAGAGGCTCCTCTGTCCTCCACTCGTTACCTGTATAAATGGCACCTGTTTGAACTTGTTATCAGTATAAAAGACACCTGTCCACAACCTCAAACAGTCACACTCCAAACTCCACTATGGCCAAGACCAAAGAGCTGTCAAAGGACACCAGAAACAAAATTGTAGACCTGCACCAGGCTGGGAAGACTGAATCTGCAATAGGTAAGCAGCTTGGTTTGAAGAAATCAACTGTGGGAGCAATTATTAGGAAATGGAAGACATACAAGACCACTGATAATCTCCCTCGATCTGGGGCTCCACGCAAGCTCTCACCCCGTGGGGTCAAAATGATCACAAGAACAGTGAGCAAAAATCCCAGAACCACACGGGGGGACCTAGTGAATGACCTGCAGAGAGCTGGGACCAAAGTAACAAAGCCTACCATCAGTAACACACTACGCCGCCAGGGACTCAAATCCTGCAGTGCCAGACGTGTCCCCCTGCTTAAGCCAGTAAATGTCCAGGCCCGTCTGATGTTTGCTAGAGTGCATTTTGATGATCCAGAAGAGGATTGGGAGAATGTCATATGGTCAGATGAAACCAAAATAGAACTTTTTGGTAAAAACTCAACTCGTCGTGTTTGGAGGACAAAGAATGCTGAGTTGCATCCAAAGAACACCATACCTACTGTGAAGCATGGGGGTGGAAACATCATGCTTTGGGGCTGTTTTTCTGCAAAGGGACCAGGACGACGGATCCATGTAAAGGAAAGAATGAATGGGGCCATGTATCGTGAGATTTTGAGTGAAAACCTCCTTCCATCAGCAAGGGCATTGAAGATGAAACATGGCTGGGTCTTTCAGCATGACAATGATCCCAAACACACTGCCCGGGCAACGAAGGATGGCTTCGTAAGAAGCATTTCAAGGTCCTGGAGTGGCCTAGCCAGTCTCCAGATCTCAACCCCATAGAAAATCTTTGGAGGGAGTTGAAAGTCCGTGTTGCCCAGCGACAGCCCCAAAACATCACTGCTCTAGAGGAGATCTGCATGGAGGAATGGGCCAAAATACCAGCAACGGTGTGTGAAAACCTTGTGAAGACTTACAGAAAACGTTTGACCTGTGTCATTGCCAACAAAGGGTATATAACAAAGTATTGAGAAACTTTTGTTATTGACCAAATACTTATTTTCCACCATCATATGCCAATAAATTCATAAAAAATCCTACAATGTGATTTTCTGGAAATTTTTTTCTCATTTTGTCTGTCATAGTTGACGTGTACCTATGATGAAAATTACAGGCTTCTCTCATCTTTTTAAGTGGGAGAATTTGCACAATTGGTGGCTGACTAAATACTTTTACCCCACTGTATACTGGTGCTGAGAAATACACACCAGAGTAAAAAGTGTGACAACCAATCCCGGTCTTCCCTATATCTCCACCTCAACTCCACCAATGCGGTAGGATGGCTGTTTGGAGCAGAAGCATGAAACTCTTCCCACAGTTGACACCCGCCTCTGGCCATATGGCACAAGGGCTGGGTACCTTGGCACTGTCCTCACCTTGGTCACACTAACACACCGGAGAGATGGCGGTGACAAGCACACCTCGCCCCATGCATGTCTAAACACCTGTGCTAGCCTTCTGTTCTCTGCTCAGCCTCGCCTCGTTCAACACTCGTCGCCTTGTTGCGTGTCTGAGAAATGTTCCTGGTCTATTCGGGGGCAGTCTGTAGGATTTTCTGTTCAAAAGGGCCAGGGTGACACAGAGTAGGATATTGTCTAGGTTTGAAGAAGTGACAAACCAATGTGCCAACTATTGTGAATCTTCTGTTTGCACAAAGAGATTACATCCCACATCACGGACGTGGGCCCACATCAGAATAAATAAACCAATATTCTGTGCAAGACGCAGTACACAAACAGTTTCTCTTCTTGCCATGCATAAGTGGCTAAACATGTCTAAACATGGCTAAACGTGTGTGTGTGAGTGTCCTCTCCTTGCCTGGTCCGTGAGTTTTGGTGGGCGGCCCTCTCTTGGCAGGTTTGTTGTGGTGCCATATTTCTTTCAATTTTTTAATAATGGATTTAATGGTGCTCTGTGGGATGTTCAAAGTTTCTGATATTTTTTTTAGAACCCAACCCTGATCTGTACTTCTCCACAACTGTCACGACTTCCGCCGAGGCTGCCTCCCCTCCTTGTTCGGGCAGGTGTCGGCATTCGGCGTCACCGGCTTACTAGCTACTGCCGATCCATTGATCATCACTTCATTTGTCTTGTCTTCAATCACACACACCTGGTCCTTATTCCCTCATTAGTCATTGTATAAGTGTTCCCTCTGCTTCCTTGTCTGTGTGGGTAATTGTTTATTGTGGAGGTTAGTGAAGCTCGGTGGAGCTCGTGTATTTTGTATCGACGGGAGTATTTCCTGTGTGCCTTGTATTATCCAGTGCGCCTGTTTTGTGCCCTGGAGTGTGTTTGACGCATTTCTGCATATACCTGTATTTTGCTGATTAAAGCCTGTTATTCTGTGATTTACCCTCCTGCGCCTGACTCCTTCAACACCACCTCATCACAACAACTTTGTCCCTGACCTGTTTGGAGAGCTCCTTGGTCTTCATGGTGCCGCTTGCTTGGTGGTTCCCCTTGCTTAGTGGTGTTGCAGACTCTGGGGCCTTTCAGAACAGGTGTGTATATATATAATTATTTTTTTAAAATTCACCAATTTGGACTATTGTCCATTATATGAAATCCAAATAAAATTCCATTTAAATTACAGGTTGTAATGCAACAAAATAGGAAAAACGCCAAGGGGGTTGAATACTTTTGCAAGGCACTGTATCTAAGGGGAAATCTCTCATGTATTTACCTGGACAAGAGTCATGACAATAAACGTCAACCTGCGAACAAGACAAGGAAAGAGACACTTTAGGGTATGCTAGGAGAATACTACTATCATCAATGTTCTCTATTCCTGGTTTTATGTTTCCAGAGTCATTCAAGGTAGGCCTGTAAGGGATGAGGGCACAACAGCACAAACTATGCCTTGTCATCTAAAGGGTTTTGCCAGACAGGTATAATTTTCCTCAATTACAGGTATTATCAGGAAAATGGTGGCCATTTCCATCACAGCAGTATCATAGTCAATACCATACTGCAGTATGAAAGACCTCTGATGAGCTACAGTACATAGAGGAAGAGCTAGCTACACCGAGGAAGATTACCTATTGTACCAAGTAAAAAGCTAGACATTTGTTATGTGGTCTCGTGCTTTTCATTTGCCCAAACAGGGTAACAAGTGTCAATAATATTTGCATACAACAACAAAAAATCACAGTTTATCACAATGTTTCTGTATATTTTATGTATATTTTTAGCACATGCTATCAGTGAATTAATATATTCTATCTCTGCCTGGATTCTGATTATTATCTCTAGAATCACCAGATATATGTCAACATACTGTGTCATTGACAGAAAACACTATGCATGTGTATGCGTGTGTGCATGGGTGAGTGTACGCTTCTGTGTGTGTGCGTGTGTGCGTGTGTGTTTGTGTGCATGCGTAGGGAACAGAGCCGTAGTATGGACCAGCAGCTCCCCCAGCTGTAACACTGAGAGTCAGGCAGTAAGAGAGAAACTAAGTGAGTGAGTGAGTGAGTGAGTGAGTGAGTGAGTGAGTGAGTGAGTTAGAGAAAAAGGGAGGGGACATAGTGTAGAGAAGCAGCAGAAGCCTGAGGGAAAGAGCGAAAGAGAGAGAGAGTTGTCAGAAGAGAGAAAGAGTGAAAACATTGGAGTGAGACAGAGAGAGAGAGAGAGAGAGGGAGAGAGGGAGAGAGAAAGAGTGAAAACAGTGGAGTGAGACAGAGAGAGAGAGTTGTGAGGAGAGAGAAAAAGTGAAAACAGTGGAGTGAGGCAGAGCAAAAGAGAGAGAGTTGTGAGGAGAGAGAAAGAGTGAAAACAGTGGAGTGAGGCAGAGCGAGAGAGAGAGCGAGAGAGAGAGAGGGAGAGAGAAAGTGAAAACAGTGGAGTGAGACAGAGCGAGAGAGAGAGAGTTGTGAGAAGAGAGAAAGAGTGAAAACAGTGGAGTGAGACAGAGTGAGAGAGAGTGAGTTGTGAGAAGAGAGAGAGTGAAAACAGTGGAGTGAGACAGAACGATAGAGAGAGAGAGCTGTGAGGAGAGAGAGTGTGAAAACAGTGGAGTGTGACAGAGTGAGAGAGAGAGAGAATTGTGAGGAGAGAGAGAGAGTGAAAACAGTGGAGTGAGAGAAAGAGAGAGAGAGAGAGAGAAAGAAAGAGAGAGAGGGAGTTGTCAGGAGAGAGAAATAGTGAAAACAGTGGAGTGAAGCAGAGCGAAAGAGAGAGAGTTGTGAGGAGAGAGAGAGTGAACCAGTGGAGTGAGAGAGAGAGAGAGTTGTGAGGAGAGAGAGAGTGAAAACAGGAGAGAGAGAGAGAGAGAGAGAGAGAGAGAGAGAGAGAGAGAGAGAGAGAGAGAGAGAGTGAGAGAGAGAGAGTGAGAGTTGTGAGGAGAGAGAAATAGTGAAAACAGTCGAGTGAGGCAGAGAGAGAGAGTTGTGAGGATAGAGAAAGAGAGAGTGAAAACAGTGGAGTGAAACAGAATGAGAGAGAAAGTGAATTGTGAGAAGAGAGAGAGTGAAAACAGTGGAGTGAGTCAGAGCGAAAGAGAGAGAGAGCTGTGAAGAGAGAGAAAGAGTGAAAACAGTGGAGAGAGAGAGAGAGAGAGAGTAAAACTGTAGAGAGAGAGAAAGAGAGAGAGAGAGAGAGAGAGAGAGAGAGAGAGAGAGAGAGTTGTGAGGAGAGAGAAAGAGTGAAAAGAGTGGAGTGAGGCAGAGCGAGAGAGAGAGAGTGAAAACTGTAGAGAGAGAGAGAGAGAGAGAGAGAAAAGGTGAAAACAGTGGAGTGAGAGAGCGAGAGAGAGAGTTGTGAGGAGAGAGAAAGTGAAAAAAAGTGGAGTGAGGCAGAGCGAGAAAGAAAGAGTGAAAACTGTGGAGAGAGAGAGATAGAGAGAGAGAAAGAGAGAGAGAGAGTTGTGAGGAGAGAGAGAGTGAAAACAGTGGAGTGAGACAGAACGAGAGAGAGAGAGAGAGAGCTGTGAAGATAGAGAGAGTGAAAACAGTGGAGAGAGAGAGAGAGAGAGAGAGAGAGCTGTGAAGATAGAGAGAGTGAAAACAGTGGAGTGAGTCAGAGCGAAAGAGAGAGAGAGCTGTGAAGATAGAGAGAGTGAAAACAGTGGAGAGAGAGAGAGAGAGAGAGAGAGAGAGAGAGAGAGAGAGAGAGAGAGAGAGAGAGAGAGAGAGAGAGAGAGAGAGAGAGAGAGAGAGAGAAAACAGTGGAGTGAGTGAGAGTGAGAGAAAAAAGGTGAAAACTGGAGTGAGACAGAGCGAGAGAGAGAGAGAGTTGTGAGGAGAGAGAAAGAGAGAGAGAGCGTGAGTTGTGAGGAGAGAGAAAGAGTGAAAACAGTGGAGTGAGACAGAGCGAGAGAGTTGTGAGGAGCGAGGAAGAGTGATAACAGTGGAGTGAGGCAGAGCGAGAGAGAGAGAATTTTGACCCTGCACCCGAGAGAATCAACTAGTGAGCCATGAAGGCTGCTCTCCGTTTTTAAAACTGAAATGGTAGAAATAAAAGTAAGCATATGACTCAACACATATCTCCCAATCTCACATGTAAAATCATCCAGTTTCAGGCATGCCAAACTGAGATTGCCTACCTGAAAAAAAGCATTTTCCAGCTGAATACGTTCTGGCTGTTCTAGTAAGCAGATGCATTATGACAAAATTTAAAGATTTTTTTTTTTAAACACACAAATGATCATGCCAGACACTAGCCTGACGACTCACACTAAATTATTCTGTTGCTCTGTCGTTTGTGGTGACGAGGGGCATCATCAGCGATTGGATCGTCTCTAAGCAATCAGAGTATCAAAGCCAATGTTGAATTTTCAAACCGTAGCTTTACCCACGTATGTTCTGGCTCTGGCCCTGGCCCAAACCATCGGTTTCTGGACTAATCAGACGGCCCCGAATGTGTTTGCATTTGGTGAAAGGTCGGCAAGGTACTCAGATCCAGACTCATTGCAGGCTAACAAATTATGTGCAAATAGCATACTAACCTTTTGTTGATGTCAATATGTATGAAGCTTTATATTTGCTTACTGTACTGTGTGCTCACGAATATGCAACGTCCTCCTGATATAGTGATGTTAACTAAATTACCTATTTAGTTGTATCTGTGCTAACCAGACATTTACACAATAACTAAATTACCTATTTCGTTGTATCTGTGCTAACCAGACATTTACACAATAACTGAATTACCTATTTAGTTGTATCTGTGCTAACCAGACATTTACACAATAACTGAATTACCTATTTAGTTGTATCTGTGCTAACCAGACATTTACACAATAACTGAATTACCTATTTAGTTTAATTTTACATTTACATTTACGTCATTTAGCAGACGCTCTTATCCAGAGCGACTTACAAATTGGTGCATTCACCTTATAGCCAGTGGGATAACCACTTTACAATATTATATATATATATTTTTTTTTCTTTGGGGTGGGGTAAGGGGGGGTAGAAGGATTACTTTATCCTATCCCAGGTATTCCTTAAAGAGGTGGGGTTTCAAGTGTCTCCGGAAGGTGGTGAGTGACTCCGCTGTCCTGGCGTCGTGAGGGAGCTTGTTCCACCATTGGGGTGCCAGAGCAGCGAACAGTTTTGACTGATCAGAGCCTGAAGGTACGGAGGTGCCGTTCCCCTCACAGCTCCGTAGGAAAACAAAATGGTCTTGTAGCAGATGCGAGCTTCAACTGGAAGCCAGTGGAGTAATAATAATAATAATAATATGCCATTTAGCAGACGCTTTTATCCAAAGCGACTTACAGTCATGTGTGCATACATTTTTACGTGTGCGGAGGAGCGGGGTGACGTGAGAGAACTTGGGAAGGTTGAACACCAGACGGGCTGCGGCATTCTGGATGAGTTGTAGGGGTTTAATGGCACAGGCAGGGAGCCCAGCCAACAGCGAGTTGCAGTAATCCAGACGGGAGATGACAAGTGCCTGGATTAGGACCTGTGCCGCTTCCTGTGTAAGGCAGGGTCGTACTCTCCGAATGTTGTAGAGCATGAACCTACAGGATCGGGTCACCGCCTTGATGTTAGCGGAGAACGACAGGGTGTTGTCCAGGGTCACGCCAAGGCTCTTCGTACTCTGGGAGGAGGACACAACAGAGTTGTCAACCGTGATGGCAAGATCATGGAACGGGCAGTCTTTCCCGGGAGGAAGAGCAGCTCCGTCTTGCCAAGGTTCAGCTTGAGGTGGTGATCCGTCATCCATACTGATATGTCTGCCAGACATGCAGAGATGCAATTCGCCACCCAGTTATCAGAAGGGGGAAAGGAGAAGATAAGTTGTGTGTAGTCTGCGTAGCAATGATAGGAGAGGCCATGTGAGGATATGACAAAGCCAAGTGACTTGGTGTATAGCGAGAATAGGAGAGGGCCTAGAACTGAGCCCTGGGGGACACCAGTGGTGAGAGCACGTAGTGCGGAGACAGATTCTTGCCATGCCACTTGGTAGGAGCGACCGGTCAGGTAGGGCCGTACGCTCAAGAGTTTTGGAGAGAAAAGAAAGAAGGGATACTGGTCTGTAGTTGTTGACATCGGAGGGATCGAGTGTAGGTTTTTTGAGAAGGGGTGCAACTCTCGCTCTCTTGAAGACGGAAGGGACATAGCCAGCGGTCAAGGATGAGTTGATGAACAAGGTGAGGTAAGGGAGAAGGTCACCGGAGATGGTCTGGAGAAGAGAGGAGGTGATAGGGCAGGTTGTTGGGCGGCCGGCCGTCACAAGTCGGAAGACTTCATCTGGAGAGAGAGGGGAGAAAGAAGTCAAAGCATAGGGTAGGGCAGTGTGAGCAGGACCAGCAGTGTCATTTGACTTAACAAACGAGGATCGGATGTCGTCAACCTTCTTTTCAAAATGGTTGACGAAGTCATCCACAGAGAGGGGGGAGGGGGAGGAGGATTCAGCAGGGAGGAGAAGGTGGCAAAGAGCTTCCTAGGGTTAGAGGCAGATGCTTGGAATTTAGAGTGGTAGAAAGTGGCTTTAGCAGCAGAAACAGAGGAAGAAAATGTAGAGAGGTGTTATGTGGGCAGCTTGTCTCTCCCTTTTCTGTTTCCCTTCCTCCTTGTTTTGTCCCCTCTTTGTCTGTTGTATCTGTATGTGTGTTTGTCCCCTTTATGTGGGTGTGTCTGGAGTGGATCAGGGCGTGCTCAGGATCTGCCTCTCCTGTGCAGCTGCGGGTTGTTTCCAGTGATTCCTGCCTACGCAGCTGCATCCTATTCTCTCATCAACCTGCACTACTAATTCCTGGGCATGTTCCTCCACCGGCGCCAGAACATTGTTCTTACTAGAGCGGTAACTTGGCTCACCAGTAAAGTTATATTGTCTTAGTCTTCAGCCTGGCTTTTTACTCTCCTTAACCTGTCGTTTGTTTTGTCCTCAGTTCAGACATACCTCCCTGCCTGCCTGCCTTCGTGCCTGCCTGCCTGCCTGCCTGCCTCAGCCTCTCCTTCCTCCGGAGCCGACTAGCCCACTCTGTTCCTTTTCTTCAGTTGTTTTTGGACTAAGACAAATTGTACTTTTATTAAAAATAATTTTTGTTTCCTCCACTCCCTTAGTCGTGTTTGTTTCTCTGAGTGCTGGGTTGAACCATTGCGTAACAGAACGATCTGGCCATGGACCCAACAGAGAAACAGCACGGGGCAAAGCGAAGACAGCTTCCAACAAGCTATCCAGGCTCAAGGAACGTTGCTAGGACAGCATGACCAATTGATTCGGACTCTTTTGGAAGATAATCATCAACTGCTGAACCAGGTGACTCAGTTAACTACACAAGTCTCTAAATTGTCTGTTATCAGTTCTCCATCTCTCTCTGACCCCCAGTTTGATGCACCCCAAGTTGTTTCCTCTGACATTATGAAGGCTTCGTTCCATCGGGAACCCCCTGTCACGTCGCCTGAACCGTTCAATGGAGAATTGGACAAGTGCCGGGGATTTTTGCTTCAGTGTGACTTGATTTTTCGGCAGAGACCACTGTCGTTTTCTACTGATTCCTCCAAGGTTCATTATGTTCTGGGGCTGTTAAGAGGGAGAGCTCTGGTTTGGGCTGAGGCTGTGTGCTCAAATCAAACTTTGACTGGATTGACTTTTGCTGATTTTTCTGCTAAATTGAAGACTGTTTTTGACCATCCTGACCATGTGGGTAATTCCTCCAAGATACTTTTTAATTTGAGGCAGGGGTTCTAACAGTGTGGCTGAGTACTCTATTGAGTTCTGGACTTTGGCAGCGGACTCCAAGTGGAACAATGTGGCACTTCAAGGAGCATTTCTAAACGGTTTGAATGAAGCCATTAAGGATGAACTGGCTGCTCGTGACGAGCCACATGATTTACATTCTCTCGTTTCCCTGTCCATTAAGCTAGACAACCGGTTGCGGGAGAGGCGTCGGCAGAGAGGCGGTCGGCCACATCTAGGAGGACGAGTTCCCCAGCCTTCAACCACTCGAGTCTCACCTCCCCGGAGCCGGCAGCTTCTTGTTTCTGATCCCATCCCGAGCACAGAGGAGGAACCTATGCAAGTGGGTCAAGCTCGACTACCTCCAGCAGAGCGGCAACGGCGCCTCCAGGCGGGTGAGTGCCTGTACTGTGGAGACGCCACACACATTCTGGCTACATGCCCTAAGCGACCAAAAGACAAGGCTCGCTCGTAACGGTGGGTCTACTTGCGAGCCCAAAGTTAGATCCTGAACCCATCATTCCCCGATTACAAGTACCTGTAACCTTACGTTTCCAGAGTCATTCCCTGCCACTCTCAGCTCTCATAGACTCAGGTGCAGAAGACAACTTTATTAGCCACCAGTTCATTACACAAGCTCGTATCCCCATGGAGCCACTACCTACCCCCATTCGGGTCACAGCCCTTGATGGGCGCCTCCTCGTGGGAGATAACTCATCAAACCACCCCCGTTTCCCTAGTGATTTCTGGCAATCATTGTGAAAGCATTCAGTTAAGAGTTATGTCTGGCTCAGCTACCTCCCTAATCCTTGGCTTCCCCCTGGTTGGCTCTTCACAACCCACAAATTGATTGGACACGTCACACCATTCTCAGTTGGAGCACTAACTGCCATTCAGAGTGCCTTAGATCAGCGGTTCCCCCCACTAAGTGTAACCCAACTCATCCCTCAGCTCCTCTCGATCTGTCATCTGTCCCCAAGGAATACCATGACTTAGCGGAGGTTTTCAGTAAGGACAAGGCTCTGTCTCTACCACCTCATAGGCCTTATGATTGCCCTATTGAACTGCTTCCTGGTGCCCCCTTGCCCTCTAGTCGCTTATACAATCTGTCCCGACCGGAAAGAGGGGCAATGGAGCAGTATATTGGGGATTCTCTGGCCTCGGGCATAATCCGTCCCTCGTCGTCTCCTTTGGGTGCAGGTTTCTTTTTCGTGGAAAAGAAAGACAAGTCGTTACGCCCCTGTATCGATTTCAGGGGTTTAAACAACATAACTGTTAAAAACAAGTATCCCCTTCCACTCATCAACTCAGCTTTTGAACCTCTGCATGGCGCCACAGTTTTCTCCAAGCTCGACCTCAGGAACGCTTATCACCTTGTCCGAATCCAAAAGGGAGATGAGTGGAAAACCGCTTTCAACACTCCACTGGGACATTTGGAGTATTTGGTCATGCCCTTTGGGCTCTCAAATGCCCCTGCTGTTTTCCAAGCCATGGTGAACAATGTTCTTAGGGATTTTTTGAACCGTTTTGTCATTGTATACCTGGATGATATTCTTGTTTTTTCCAAGTCACCCGAGGAGCATGAGTCACCGTCCGTCAAGTCCTTCAACGGCTCTTGGAGAACAAGCTGTATGTCAAAGCAGAAAAGTGTGAGTTCCACAAACAGTCTACATCGTTCCTTGGTTTCATCATTGAGAACGGGCAGGTGAAGGCGGACCCCGAGAAGATCCGGGCAGTGACGGAATGGCCCACACCCACCACCCGTAAGCAACTTCAACGATTTTTGGGCTTTGCTAACTTCTACCGTAGATTCATTAAGGGTTTTAGTAAAGTGGTGGCACCCCTTACTAGACTCACATCCCCAAAAGTCCCTTTTCTGTGGTCCCCGTAGGCGGAGCAGGCGGTAGGGGTTTTGAAGGAACTGTTTTCCACCTCCCCCGTGTTGATACACCCCAATACCTCTCTGCAGTTTGTTGTGGAGGTGGACGCGTCGGACTCAGGTGTGGGAGCAGTCCTCTCCCAGCGCTCCCCCACTGACCAAAAGCTTCACCCCTGTGCTTTTTTCTCCAAGAAATTGTCACCCACAGAACGGAATTACGACGTTGAAAACCGGGAACTGCTGGCGGTCAAGCTAGCACTGGAAGAATGGCGGCACTGGCTGGATGGAGCTGTACTGCCGTTTGTGGTCTGGACAGACCACAAAAACTTGGCTTATATCCAAGCCACTAAGAGACTCAACTCACGCCAAGCCAGATGGGCCCTGTTTTTTAGTAGGTTTAACTTTATTCTTACATACAGACCGGGGTCAAGAAATGTTAAACCAGATGCTTTGTCCTGCCAGTTTGCTGACCCTTCGGAGACCAGCGAGCCTGAGGCAGTCCTGCCTTCCTCATGCGTCGTGGCGGCAGTACAGTGGGAGATCGAGTCTCTTGTGAAGACTGCACTTGCCACGGACCCGGGACCGGGTGATGGACCTCCCAACCTACTCTTTGTTCCCGAGACGGTCCGGTCTCAGGTGTTGCAGTGGATTCATACCTCCCGTTTTGCTGGTCACCCTGGGATGAGACGCACGTTGACGCTGCTTAGGAGACATTTTTGGTGGCCTTCAATGGAAACTGACATTCGGGCTTTTGTGGCAGCCTGTTCAACCTGTGCTCGGGGCAAAGCCTCCCATCAGTCCCCTTCGGGGCTGCTCTACCCCTCCCAGTTCCCAGCCGTCCCCTGGTCCCACATTGCCATGGATTTTGTCACCGGCCTACCCAAGTCTGAAGGTAATGATACTATACTTACCATTGTGGACAGATTCTCTAAATCTGTCCACTATATAGCATTACCAAAATTACCGTCTGCCAGTGAGACAGCGGACCACCTAGTCCAACATGTATTCCGTCCCCATGGAATACCTGTGGACATCGTATCTGATAGAGGCCCACAGTTTACTTCCCGTGTTTGGAAGGTTTTCTGTTCTGCTTTGGGTGCTTCCGTTAGTCTGTCCTCAGGGTTTCATCCCCAGACCAACGGTCAAACAGAAAGAGCCAATCAAAACCTCGAAGCAACCCTTCGTTGTGTGGCTGCTCAACATCCATCATCCTGGGCCAAACATCTGCCTTGGATAGAGTACGCCCACAACTCCCTCACCACCTCTGCCACCGGCCCCTTTCACCCTTCGAGGTTACCATGGGTTATCAACCCCCTCTGTTTCCTGCTCAGGAGAAGGAATTGGCTGTTCCTTCGGTTCAGGAGAACCTCCGCCGCTGCCAGAGAGTGTAGTGCGACGCTCGGGAAGCATTGCTTGGACCACCGACAGGAACAAGACGACAGCGGATAGGAGCAGGACTCCCGCACCTGTGTTTCATCCCCTTTATGTGGGTGTGTCTGGAGTGGATCAGGGAGCGTGCTCAGGATCTGCCTCTCCTGTGCAGCTGCGGGTTGTTTCCAGTGATTCCTGCCTACGCAGCTGCATCCTATTCTCTCATCAACCTGCACTACTAATTCCTGGGCATGGCTCTCCACCGGCGCCAGATTGTTGTTCTTACTAGAGCGGTAACTTGGCTCACCAGTAAAGTTATATTGTCTTAGTCTTCAGCCTGGCTTTTTACTCTCCTTAACCTGTCGTTTGTTTTGTCCTCAGTTCAGACATACCTGCCTGCCTTCGTGCCTGCCTGCCTGCCTCAGCCTCTCCTTCTTCCGGAGCCGACTTGCTCACTCTGTTCCTTTTCTTCAGTTGTTTTTGGACTAAGACAAATTGTACTTTTATTAAAAATAGTTTTTGTTTCCTCCACTCCCTTAGTCGTGTTTGTTTCTCTGAGTGCTGGGTTGAACCATAGCGTAACAAGAGGAGGGAGTGAAAAGATGCCAAGTCCGCAGGGAGTCTAGTTTTCCTCCATTTCTGCTCGGCTGCCTGGAGCCCTGTTCTGTGAGCTCGCAATGAGTCATCAAGCCACGGAGCAGGAGGGGAGGACCGAGCCGGCCGGGAGGATAGGGGACATAGAGAGTCAAAGGATGCAGAAAGGGAGGAGAGGAGGATTGAGGAGGCAGAATCAGGAGATTGGAGTGAGAAGGATTGAGCAGAGGGAAGAGATGATAGGATGGAAGAGGAGAAAGTAGCGGGAGAGAGAGAGCGAAGGTTGCGACGGCGCATTACCATCTGAGTAGGGGCAGAGTGAGTAGTGTTGGAGGAGAGTGAGAGAGAAAAGGATACAAGGTAGTGGTCGGAGACATGGAGGGGAGTTGCAGTGAGATTAGTAGAAGAACAGCATCTAGTAAAGATGAGGTCAAGCGTATTGC